>NC_044575.1:9487362-9670844 GCF_901933205.1 Camarhynchus parvulus | reverse complement strand
CCTCCTGACCCAGTTACCTTCTGGAATGCCACAGAAGAAGGAATTCCAACCTAAGTGGGGATTCCCTTCCTCTCTTGGCCTTCAGGGCACTGCTGGGCAAAGGCAGCTCTCCCTCCCTGGCCTGCTGGATTCAGTTTGACTCCTCCAAACTCTCCCCCACTGTGGAATTACAACTGAAATATTCCACAGGGATGTAACCAGACCAGGAGCTGTCCCAGAGCACGTGAGCTAAAGACAACCCTGCAACCACCGTTGTGGTATCCAGCACTAAATTAGTGGTTTCAACCTCCTTCTGACCACCTAACACAGCTAATGAGGGCAGGAAAATTAATTTAAACTAAGCATAATGGGCTCCATTTCCAGAGCCAGGTTTTCCAGGTGCACAAAGAACTGAGCTTTCCCAGTACATGGATTTCAAACCACTGGCCAAAGCCAGTAGGTCAGAAAGGGAAAAGCAGAGCTGCTGGCAGTGCTGGAAGCACTGATTGCCCTGGGTTACAACAGCTTGACCTAAACTGAAGAACCTGAGCCCCTGAGAATATGGCATCAGGTGTCTGTGCAGGTTACATTTCATAAGCAAAAAGATCCCTGGGAAGTGCATTAAAATTGTTCCTACCTGTCCTTTCACAAGGCAAGACTGTTTTTCCATACAGCAAATGGTTTTTTTATTAAAAATATAGCACTTCACTCAACTGGAGAAGAAAAAGATGAGATCTGCTAAATTTCCCTAAGCCAGGCAACACAAAACAAAACAACACAAAGCAAAACTTTTCAGTTTGGGTAAAAAAGAACCTTTCATTCCACTTTTTCACCATTTTCAACAGTCTACCATATTCATTTTGTCTCTCTTCAAACAAAAAGCCAATTCAGCTTTGAAAACCGTATATTCTGGTGTCCCAAGCTAACACATAAATGCATTTCTCTTCCCCTGTGCCCAAATACATCTTAGCATAGAAACATCCAAACTCACTTTTCCTGGGAACTTGCAGAATTCAGCTCAGCATTGCCTGATAAAAACCCCACGGATTTCCAGCGGGTTCTGCCTGCTTGGATTTTCAATTCCTCTTCCCCCAGCTGCTCCCTGCTGTGGCATCTGGGGCAGTTGTTTCCACTGGGCAGGACAGGGAGGGTTTCACACCTCATCTTTCCTGGCACCTGCAATCAGAGCCTTTGGGTCCTGCTGTGTCAGCCCCCTCAGGCCCTAAAGCAGCATTTCCTTCCACCCTTCCAGGAGCTGCCTCACAGCCCCCCAGGAAGGCCCCATATCAAACCCCAACAGCTTTGGTTTGCTTGCTTGTTCCCAGCCCCAAGGGATTTCACTGAAACAAGGGCTGACAATCTTCCTCAAAAGAGGAGCAAAGGGACTCTGCCCCTCCAAATGCAAACTCCCAGCCACCATCACTCCTGTTCCACCAGTGAACCCACATTTGGTTCTGTTATAAGATGGGCCTCCACTAAAACCCCAGTTTTTCTCTCCTGCAGGAATTTTGAGGCCCAGGGAGTGGCTGTGCCCAGGAGATTTGCCAAAATCCGCTACGATTTCACTGTGCGAAACGCCAACGAGCTCTCGGTGCTGAAGGATGAGATCCTGGAGGTACGTGAGCACTCCTGGCAAAGGTGTGTCCCCTCCCCTTCCCAGGGGCAGCAGAGAGCTCAGGACAGCAGCCAGCACCAACTCCTTTTTCCCTGGTGGTGTGTGAGCAGTGACACAGGGCTTTGCTCCAATCCAAAGCTGGCACAGGCTCCTGTGCTGGGCTGTGTCACCTCCTCAGCTCAAAGACATCGGCCCCATCCTAACCACGGTGAGGAGGGAGGACAACAACTCCCTGTCCTGCCCTGCTCATCCCCTGCTGGACACCAGTCTGTTCATAACACCCAGTTATTCTCCACAGTCCTCAGGAGTTTCATGGGGAAAGTGACACTGGATGAAGTGTCACTGGAGTTTTCCCAGAATCACAGGGACCTTCAAGCTCATCTCACCATGAGTGTGTTCCTCACTCCCAGTTTGTGCTTCCTGCCGCTTCTGTTCTGCTGTGGAGCAAAACCTGGAGCTCTAGGATCAGCAAATCACTGACTAGAAGTAGCAGAGAGGGCTGAGAAGTCCAATTGTAGATCCTCATAGATCTGTCCTTCCACACCAGCCAAGGGGTGATGGGAGGAAAATAAATGGCAACACAGGGGCTCAGGAAAATGGGAACACGGTTCTCGGAAACACCGAGTCCATCCCCCCAACCTCTGCTGCCTCACAGGGGCTGGGAGTTTCCCCTCTTGCTGTGAAGTTTGCAGGGCAGTTCCCTTATTTCACCAGCCCAAAGGGAACTAAATAACTCAAACCCAGGAAGATGACAAACTGAAGCAGAACCCCAACACCCAGACCAGCCCTCAGGGAATGGGACCCTGTCCCTTGTCACCACTTGAGAGCACCACTGGGATGAAAGACTCTGACAGATCAGTTTACACCCCTGAGCACACCTGGAGCAGGAGCTGGTGGGAGTTGAGGGGTTTTATGTCCTTTGAATGGGGCAGGAGGAACAGGGTTTGTTAGAAACATGAGAAACAACTGGTCCCACTGTAAATTTGTCCACAAAACAGGTGAAAGTGAGGTTCTCTCCCCAGTCATACTGCAAGAAACCATAAAGCAGCTTTTTAGATCCCTCAGCTGGGATTCTGTGATCCCTCCTCTCCTTCATCCTGCAGAAGAACTGCAGAAATCACAATTTCTCCAAGTGAGGTTTCAAAAGCTGAAGGGAGACTCTTGGTTTGGGGGGAAAGGGGAGATCCCCCACTTCCCTCTAGGGCCCTCCAGCCTCCAAACCACAGAGATCTCCCTGTACACATTTGTTCCTGATGGTATTCTGAAGGTCCAAATGTCATCACTCGCCCTATTGCTCCAACAGAGCATCTAAGCTTGTTTTTTAGACTAAAATACAAAAGTAAACCCTCTCCTTGGCTGTATTTACAGACTTAATAAAAATGCTGAACCACATCCCTGTTTTCCTTACAATTTCCCCACCAACACATTTAATGGGATTTTTGACTGAAGATTTGATTTCATTCCCTACCTGTTTCTGCAGAACTTATTCACCAAATGGATGAGCTGAACAACGAGCTGCTAAAGAAGATCACAAACAATAAAATTCAGCCTCCACACAGGAATTTCAAAGTGGAAAAGCCTCAGCAAGTTTTTGTGCCCCTCACCTTTGAATCCAGCACTGAAGAAGTCAAAGCCTGGCTGGAGGCCAAGTCATTCAGCAAAGAGTAAGATTTGCTCTACTGCCACATGAAACGCTCGTCCTTCCCTGGAGAAGGAGCTGGGGAGGCTGCTGGCACCATCTCACCTGGGACAAGTCACTGGGATTTACCTACAGAGCCTGTGTTGTAAATCAGATTTCAACCCTATTAAATCCAGGCTCTATAACCAGGATGTTCAGAGCCCAAACTCACTCTCTTTCTTTTAAACATTTTCTTGGAGAAAAATAATCAACTAACTAAACCCACGGCCTGAAATGCCACTGGAATCACAGCTGCCAGCCTGGCACAGCCCCAGGGCCCTGTGATATGACCCCAGAGCAGCTCCCAGCCTCCCATCTCCCACTCCTCACCTCTGGCACGAGGCCACGTGCAGCACAACCATCATCTCCCACTTTGTGTCTCCCCAGGACCGTGGAACACCTGGGCATCCTCACCGGAGCTCAGCTCTTCTCCCTCAACAGAGAGGAGCTGAAGAAGGTGTGTGGTGATGAGGGAAACAGAGTGTACAGCAAGATCACGGTGGAGAAAAACCAGCTGGAGGTGAGTGTTTTTCTGGATAATTCCTGCTGGAATGGGGGGCTGTACCAGCAGTGTCAGATAGCTCACTAAACAGGCATTTTAAGAAACATAATTGGGGGGAAAAATGCAACCAAACCTACACAAGCAATAAAACACACATAAAAATTCTGAAGTGTCTTTTAAGCTAAAAGGCCCCAAATCCATAAGATCCCCTTGTTTCCACTAATTAATTTGTTTTTTACTGATACCACCCATCCCTTTGAAACTAGCCCTACTCCCACAGCATTCATTAATACTGTAATTTAACTACAGCTTGAAGTTCAAATCCAAACTTCCTGTTTTGTTTCCATTCCAGAAAAGCAGAGGGGAGTCAGAGCTCCAAGAAATCATGAAGCGCCGCCAGGAAAGGATTGATTCTGCTAATTAAAGTCTCTCTGCTTTATTTCAGCTCTTAGCCCTAAGTAGTGCAGAAAAAAAGGGAATGAAAGCAATGATTCCCGGCCCAGGCCGGAGGCAGCAGAGCTCCCCTTGGGCTCCAGCTGCCATCAGAGTGACAATTCCTCAAACACTGTTGGGAAGGGTTCACAATAAGACCACATCCCACTGGGAAAGGTGTTTTAATTTTGCATGAAGTATTTTTTTTTATAACTATATATTTTATACTGAAATTTTCCGTGCATGCGATCGGAGCAGGATTCCCACGGGGCTGGATGTACGACAAGGGCTGGATTCAAACAAAGACCCCCAGAGCTTTTCTCCAAGGGCTGTCCCTGCTCCCAGCCCTCGCTGGCAGAGCAGGCCTGGCACACAGCTCAGGGCCTGGAGCCTGCACCACAGGAATGAGGCTGCAGGAACAACCCTGCAGCGCTTTGGCTTTAAGGAAAGGACATTAAAGCTCATCCTGTTCCACTCCCCATCACAGGCAGGGAAGCCTTTCCCAAGCCCAAGTTGTTCAAATCCTGTCCAGCCTGGCCTTGGACACTTCCAGGGATGAGCAACCTAAGGCAGCCCCATTTCCATTCCCTCCTCAGTGCAGGTGTCCCCTGCAGCCCATGAGCACGGCCTGGTGACAGCTCCCTGTCCCCCTCCTGCCCCCTGTGCCCCCTCACTGGACAAGGCTGGAATGGCAACACACATTCCCAAAGTCTGGCTGCTTCCCTAAATCCACAGACCAGTTGGTGCTGCCTCTGAGCAGCTGAAATGAGCTCTCAGTGCCCAGAAACGAGCAGGAGTGACCAACAAAGGGATCTGAATGTGGACATAGGTGAGCTCCACCTGCCCACTGCTGCTGATGCACAGGCCTGGGCTCGGGGCAGCTGTGCAGCCCTTCCCTGGGCCACTGGTCCTGCACTGGAATGTTGTGGGGCTGCCAAACTCGGCCTCAAATCAGAAGATAAGCCCTGACCATCTGCTCCTGTCCCAGGCACACGCACAGCCCTTCCCAGGGTGTTGGTCACTCGTCCCCACCTTCACCTTTTCACTGTAGAAAGTCAGCTGAAATGATTCCCAAATAGCTGAAACCCCAAAGCACACTGGGAAAGGCAGGTTTAGCTCCAAATAAATGGGCACAAGGGAAAAAAAATCTAATTTAGCACAGGGTGTTGCTCTTGACTTCCTGTTTTCCTTCATAAAGTTATGTGCATTTCTATATAACAATCTGTAAATAGGGGGTGAGGAAAATCTCTCTCCCTAGAGGCAGAATTAGTGATTGTGCTTCCAAAAATTTACTCACAATTTCAAAACTCAAGCAAGCAGCGTAGTTCCTGTCCACAGCAAGTTTGGCACACTGCATTTCTATCTCTGTTTAACTGACAGACCAACCTGATTGCAAAGCAGTGAAGCAAACACAGCTCCAGAGCTGCCCACAGCCCAGGGACAGTTGGCTTTTCTCTCTCAGCACTGCTCAGTCTTTGCCCAAATTTGTGTCTGTCCTTGCACATTTAATGGAAAAAGCTTTAACACAGCGTTGGGGAACTTGTGTCTCAATCTGAGAGCACCAGAGCACCTCAGTTTTGGCTTTATTCCCGACTGTCTCCGATGGATAATCTGTTTTCTTCATTTGAAAGAGGACGCTGCTGGCACCAGCAGAATTGGGGTGCAGGCAGGGGGGATCCTGGGTTTAGTCACAGCCCTGCTGGGACCTGAGAAGGGCACTCACCTTGTCAGGGAGGGATGAAGAGGACAATCCTCCTGAGAAGCCCTGGCTCTGGAAGAGGGTGAAGGGAAGCAGGATGGCAAGCACATGGCGAAAGAGTTTCTAAAATGAAAATAAAAACAAATGTTGAGCTAGGAAACACCCCACCTTCCAGTCCTGGGGTGTAGAGGAAAGCAAATCACAGGGAATTACAGTTATCTGAGATTTTAACAGGAGTGTACACGACAGCTCTGTAAAGCTGGGAGCCACAGGAGCACTTCCCAAAATATCTCAGCAGACCTTACTGCAGAGGTCACTTTTACAAATTTCCATGCGACTGAGCTGTGCATCTGTTCTGTTTGTACTGCCTGCAGACACTGCTATAAAGTACTGTACATTGATGTACCTGAGCGAAGGAGACAATGACATAACCATGCACTGTACAAGAGTTATTAAAATAGTTAAGTTATACTTATAAATCCATCTCTGTCTCTTTCACTGGGTTTTATAAATCCATCTCTGTCTGTTTCACTGGGTTCTCATAATGGTTTGTTACTGACAGTCTCAGAAACTCAGCAAAAGGTCTGAAACCACACATTTCCTTTTGGGTTTGGGGACTGACAATCAATAGGAAGGGTGTTATGGCCTGGATAGCTGTGTTTTAAAAATAGAGGTAAAAATCTCACACATGATAAGAATTAAGTACCAGAAAAGCTGCAAGCTGAACTCCTTTCCTAGTCTGGTCTAGTGGAAGATGTTCCACCCATGGCAGGGGGTGGAACTGGATGGTCTTTAAAGTTCCTTCCAGCTCAAACCAGTCTGGGAATTTGTGATTCCATGACTCACAAGGGAGGCTCTCCTATTCCATGGCAAAGAAACCAGAGACAGTATGAACCTGTTTCAGTTCAAACAGCACTTAAACCTAAAGCTTCTTTGCATTATTCTTTCTTGGGTTGGGCAAAACATGAAAAGGCTGTGCAAAAGCACATTCTTGCCTATCAGGAAGGGGAACTTTTGTGGCAACTGTCCCAAGTGGAACAAAACAGAAAAAGGGAACAGCATAACCCCACGACACAGCCAAGGGACAGATTCTCCGACATTTCCAGCCAAGGGCCGGCTATCCTCTGCCTCAGGTGAACAACCACACTAACAAAATCACCTCCTCTACAGCCTAAATAGAGCTTAGGCAAACCAAGAGCCCAAAACACCTGCCCTGCTGGCTCGGGGGCTCTCTCGGCGGCTGGAGCTGTGCCCGACAAGCCATTTCGAACCTTGCCACGACGCCGGGGAGGGAGCACAGAGCGCCGAGCTCCTGCAGCGGGGCAGCACCGGCGCGGCTCCGAGCCTCCCTCACGGACGCCTCCCCTCAGGGCCCGCCCGCCGCCATCTTGCGGCACCGGCGGCGCGCGGCCATGAGGGATGGGTGCCTTGGGGGCGAGTCGGGCCGTGGGGAAGACCCCCGGTTGGTTCTGGAGACCGGAGATGCCGGGGCCGGCAGGTCCCGGGCCGGCAGAGCCCCGGACACGCTTTGCTGGGGACAATGGCGGCGTCAGTGTCGCCAAGGCGACCGCCCGCCCCGACCCCCAGGCCCACGAACCAGCCAATCAGAATCGTTCTCCCTCCCGTTGCCCCGCCCCGGCTCCTCCCGGTCGCGTCCGTCTCGTGTCCGCGCTCCTGATTGGCCGCCGCCGCCCAGCCAGGCTGGGATTGGCGCGGGAGCGCGCGGGCCGCGGGTGCGCGCGCAGGCCGGTCCCCTCCGGGCACGCACTGTCCCTTATAGGTACGTGAGCCCCTACAGCCGCGGACATGTCGGTGTCCCCCGTGAAGCGGCAGAAGATGGAGTCGGCGCTGGACCAGCTCAAGCACCACACCACGGTGGTGGCCGACACCGGGGATTTCAACGGTGAGAGGCGGCGCGAGGGGATCCTGTCACCGCATCTTCTCCTTAGCCCCCTCTCCCGCCCCCCTGCACGGAGAGTGGGCGCGCCCGGCCGAAGGGGCGCGCGCTGGGGGGAGCGAACCACCCTGCGGCCGGAGGGGGGCGGCGGGAGGCGCTTGGTGGCGGCGCCTTGGTCCCCATCCCAGGGCAGATCCCGCCCAGACGGGACATTTTCCAGAGCCTCCCGTGATCTTCTCCCAGTTTGCCCTCGAGGGTGCCCTGACCACCACATTCAGCTCTGCGTGCTGTCAGACTCAAGCCAGGCTCTGCTGCGCTTGAATTCGGGTTTTCTTCCAGTGACCTGTCTAGATCTGGGACGTGTTTGGGGTTTTTCCAAACTCAAGGCAACCCGGTCCAGCGGAGGCTGTCGCTGCTCGTGGCAGGGGGTGGAACTGGACAATCTTTAAGATCGCTTCCAACCCAATCATTACAGCATTATGTAAAAATAATGCCGGAGTGTTTTTGTTTCCCTTATCTGCTGAGAATGAGCCAGCACACTCCTTTCTGAGAAAGGGAGGTGGCCTTCGATTAAAAAGCCACTTGTTCCCAAGCTGTCACTGCCTGGCCCGGCACGGACACGGAGCCTGCTCAGTCCATCAGAGCCAAGAACGCCCTCCCTGAGAGCAGCCCTTGAATCCTGTCCTGTCCTCACCCGGGCCTGCAGTAATCCCTCCACTGCTTGCCTAATCCTGTTGGTGTAACAGTAACAATCCTGAACAGCCACTCTCAAATGTCTTAGGAGTACTAAACTTAAGGTGGAGAGAGCACAGGGGTGGCAAGAGCTCAGACACAGGAAAAAACCAAACCCCCAGGATGGCCAAGGGGGTGTTTGTGTGCAGGCACAGTAAGGACTGTAGAATATCTCACAGCAATCATCAAGTCCAGCTCCTGGCCCTGCTCAGGATATCTCCCAGTTGTTCTCTGGGCTGCTCTTACCAGCTGGGGGTTATTCTTAGAGCCCTATCAAGGCAAGAGCCTTACCTGGCTCGCTCCTGGCAGGTTAGACCCTGGTGGAGGTGAAGGTGGTTGTTGCTGCTGCTGGCTCCCAGTGGTGTTTGTAGAAGGTGTCAGTACAGATGCTTAAGCGGTACCCATGTGAATTGAAGTTCTGAAGGAACTGTTTGCATGGAGTGGACCTCACTCCAGGATCCTGATCATTGCCTGGGAGGGATCTATGGAAAAACAAGGCTTGCTTTTAGTACAGTTGCACTCTCTCACTTGGGGTTTCATCCCTGTGCAGAAATGCCGAGGAGAAGGGGCTGGTAATACAGATTTTGGGGTTTTTTTTTTTGACATTTTAGTTGTATTGTTGAAAGCGGCCAGGTCTGCCCCATTTGCCCTGGTGCCAGGCTGTGATTACAGCCAGCCACTGTGTGCCACAGCCTGCTGGAGCAAAACCTGGCATCACCTGGAACAGGCATAGTCCAGGGCTTAGGGTAAGACCAGGAGTCAAGTGTCTTCCTGGTAGGACAAGGAAATGAGAAGAGCAGATACTGAGAAACTGCAGCTGTGTGGAAAAGGTTTAGAAAGCAGTAAGAAAAGGTGCTGGAGCCTCACAGGTGAATTCACCTGTCCTGACCCCATCAGTTGGACAAAAACAAAAGCCTGAATTTCTGACTGCTTGAAGGGAAGGTCCCCTGTTCTTTATTCCCCTCTGTGATTCCTGGAGCTCAGCTATGCTGGTAGGGATGAAGTCTGGAAATTAGCAGTACTTCTCTCCATCCATCATTTCTACAGGTTTATACTTTTGGACAATTTCTGCAGTTTATAAACATTAAAGTTTGCTGTATCTTGTGACTGCAGCCCAGTTGTTGTGTGCTCTGGCACAAAGCAGCCCTTCAGGCAGTGTTTAAACACCACTGATGTGCTCTGTCATTAACAAGTGTTAACATTCTCACCTGGTTGAGCAAAACCCTTCTGATTTCTCAGGCTGGCTGGCTGTTTCAAACAGGCTGGTTTTCTTTCCTTAGCCATAGATGAGTACAAGCCCCTGGATGCCACCACAAACCCCTCCCTGATCCTTGCTGCGGCTCAAATGCCGGCATACCAGAAGCTTGTGGATGATGCTGTTGCCTACGGGAAGAAGCTTGGTGGGTAAGTAAAGAGGGGTTTCATTTCCTGTATTTAAAACAGACCTGTATTTAAAATGCCTTCTTTATATACAAGCAACGTACTGGGGTTTCCCCCTCGTGTACTTGTGGGTTTGTCTCCTGCCCCAAAAGGCCTCAACACTTGGAGAAAAATTCCTTACGCCCATCCCAGATGTGCATCCTCATTTCCCAGCTCACACCTGGCCCTCCTTGCTCAGGAAAGTAACAGCACTATAGAGTGTCCAAAGGCTAATCTTGCTGGCAGGCCAGAAGTGGCTCTTTTGAACTCTGGAATTTAATGTTAAATGGGCTGTGAAATTTGATCTTCAAATCCATAGCAAAGTGTAAACTCACCTTTTTTTTTACCCCCATAAATGCTTTTGCTCTTTGTGGTTTTCAGGTCAGAAGAGGAGCAGATCAAAAATGCTTCTGACAAACTTTTTGTATTATTTGGAGCTGAAATCCTGAAGAGGATACCTGGCCGTGTGTCCACAGAAGTAGATGCAAGGTTGGCTCTTTTCCCTCTGGCTTATCCTGGATATTTGTAAACACAAAAAGTAACCTGAGTTGGAGAAAGATGTTTTGCCTAGAAGACCAGTGGCACTTACATTATTAATAATAAAGTGTGTGGATTTCCCTTAGTTGGACTAGAACTCTGTAACAAAAACAAGTAGCACTGACCTTGGATTTTCATAATCTTCCTCTTGCTGCTTAAGCAAGGGAAACCTCACACTTCCAGTTGTAGTTTTGCTAATTCTCTTCTATGTGATAACAGCTGCTCAATTTAGCAAGAGATCTGTTTGAACAGTTTTTTCCAAGACTTGAACAGGACTTGGCTGTTAACTTGCTCAGTGCCAATTTTTGTTAATGCTCAGCTTCTGAATTCATTGTGAGAAATTTCCTTCTTGAAAGGCTGACAGTCCAGGAGGGATCTGAGAACACAAACCTGCTGTTGGCATGTAAATGCTGATAAAACAGGACAATGTATTCCCATGGGGCCTTGGGGCAGAGAATTTAAAAAATAATAAATCAGTTTTAAACAATGCTGCTCTTGCCTTAAAGGTTGTCCTTTGATAAGGAAGGAATGATCCAAAGGGCGAGGCGCCTCATCGACCTCTACAAGGAAGTAGGAGTTGGTAAAGATCGGATTCTCATCAAGCTCTCTTCAACCTGGGAAGGAATCCAGGCAGGCAGGTAAGGCTGTGTGTGCCTGTTGTGCTGATTCATGGCATGCTCCTGCCTGTCCACAGGCACTGATATTGCATTCTGCACTTGAATAAACAGCAGTGCTGAAAGCACTGTGCCATGGGGAAGTCTGTCATGAGCACGGAAGGTGCCCTGCCACAGCTTGCTGTTGAAATAGGCAAAGTTTCTTCATACAAGGGCCACAGTTTCCTGAAATACCCTGCCAAGCTGGCTACATTTGGCTAGAGGAACAGCATTAATAAGGCAGAGTTTGGCAGCACAAAACATTTGCTGTTAGCTGACAACTTGTGCACCCCATTCCTAAATTAACTCAGGGAATTCAGTCGTTTGAACTTAGCAGCTCGTTCCTGAATATGAATTCTGTAGGTGAGCAAAGTGCTGTTCTAAGCCAGCCTGTGTCTGCAGGGTCCTGGAGGCCGAGTATGGGATTCACTGCAACATGACCTTGCTGTTCTCCTTTGCTCAGGCTGTTGCCTGTGCTGAAGCTGGAGTTACTCTGATTTCCCCGTTCGTGGGACGGATCCTGGACTGGTATGTTGCAAACGGAGACAAGAAAACCTATGAGCCTTCAGAGGATCCAGGTGAGCACACTGCTGAGAAAACAACAGCTGCTCATTCAAACAGTTTACTCATAAAAATCCTCTCATGGCAAATGCTGGGTTTGAGCATGTTCTAAATAATCCCTTACAATAAAGTTGCTGGTTTCTACTTGCAGGAGTGAAGAGTGTGACCAAGATCTATAACTACTACAAAAAGTTTGGCTACAAAACCATCGTGATGGGCGCCTCGTTTCGCAACACGGGCCAGATCAAAGCGCTCACGGGCTGTGACTATCTCACCATTTCACCCAAGCTCCTGGCAGAGCTCAGCAAAGAGCACGTCAAGTTAACTCCCACACTCAGTGTCAAAGAGGGTGAGTCTGCTCCTGGGGACTTGTTCTGACTTCCTTTCTTCTGCAGTGTTGAGAGTCTGGGGTTCTGGTCAGTGCTGTGGTACTTGCTGCCATCCTGCTTTAGGGATAAATAAAATTTCCTAGAGGAGATGTTGTAGCCTCAGAAGGAAACACTGTAGCCTCAGTACAATATCACTGCTACAACTGCTGACACTGAGCAGGAATTGGACTACAGTGGGTTTGGAGTGTGCTTCCATACTCTGCACCTCTCCCCATGGGACAGGCAGAGAGGAGGAAAGTTAATTTGCACATGCTCAGGATGAAATTTTACTGAACAGTAGCAAAGATGCTAAACTTGATTTCATCTTCATTTCTAGACATGCCAAGAGGTGTTTTCCCTCCAGAAATTAGAAACTAAGCATACACAAGACTAAGTGATTTGATCTGGTGACACTGTGCCAATGATGGCTTAGAATCCTTGCTCCCATTACACTACTTCAAGCCCAGGTTGGATGGGGCTTGGAACAATCTGGGATAGTGGATGGTGTCCCTGCTTGTGGCCAGGGAGTGGAACTGAATGGGCTTTAAGGTTCCTTTCCACCCAAATAATTCAAGGATTCTCTGATCCTGTCTCTTTTCTGTAGCCTCATTAAAATGCTGGTTTACATCTCAGAGCAGCTCTGTGCACAGCTGTAGCCATGGGCTGCTGCCCACAGGCTGCTGCTGGCCTGGGAGCCTGCTATCAAGCGAGCTTTTGTTAGTTCTTGCCAAATAATCAAAGCCCTGATTGTTCAGAATATTTGCTTAGAACATCTCGCTGCTGTGGGGTGGTTACACAATTCCTTAGAATAGGCCTGGAATTGCTGTGCCATTCTGCAGCAGGTACAAGATAATGACACACACAAACACTGTTTTAAGATAAACTGATTTATTAGGCTACCTTTTTCTTTTTCCTCTTTGTTCTCCTCCAGCCATATCAGGAGCACTTTCAATCTCACATCCCAGACTGTGCTCCTGCAGCAAGTCATACTGAACGTATATAAAATTTTTCCAACACATAGAAGTGGTCAGAACTCGAGACAATTTTAGGAAGTCTGAATTTGATAAGAATCTGATCACCTGGTCTGTTTCCTTTTCTACTTCTCCTGCACAGCTCAGGCGTGTGATCTTGAGAAGATGCACCTGGATGAGAAGGCATTCCGCTGGCACCACAATGAAGACCAGATGGCTGTGGAGAAGCTCTCTGATGGCATCAGGAGATTTGCTGCAGATGCAGTTAAGCTGGAGAGGATGTTAAAGGTAGAGATCATGCTCCTCTCATGTACTGCAGCCAGCCTGGTGTGGCTGAGGATTAAACAAGTCTGGGCAGGTCTTTGGACAGGTTACGTAGGACAGGCTACCTAAATTCAGTGAACTTGGTAAGCCTCACTGCACGCCAAGGAAGAATTGGTGCCAGGTGTGGGCTATGCCCGCGGCTTGAGCCACAGGACTGGCAGCTCATCAGGATAACTGTCAAAGTGAGAAGTCCCTTAAATCTGATTGATTCTGAGCTGTTAGCAGCAGCACAGGATACAAATAATCTGCAGGTAGTGAGCTGGAAATAAATCATGTTTGTACGTGCAGGCACTAAGAAAGTGCAGATCTGCTGTCAAAGTCTTATGTCAAATTGTGGAGAGGCTTTCACATAGGATTCATCAAACTGTGATTTTTGGGGAAGAAATGCTCAGTATACCTGATCTAGGCCCTTGGTGACTGGCAGCTCCTTGCAGCATTCCCAAACTCTTACTCAGCTGTGCTTTGTTTATTCTTTTTCTAGGAGCGAATGTTCGGCACTGAAAATGGAAAATAAAAAAAGAAAAATTAATAATCAGCATTTCCCTGAGTGCTCCAAGCTGAGGTGGATCACCTGAGGTTCAGTGGATGTACAAATGTCTTACCTGTACAAGTATCATGCTGTGTATGGATAGATTTCTGTATCATGCTTTTTTTTTTATCAATTTGCAAAGGGACAAATGGAATTTCAAATTTTTGTGGCACTTTTGTCAATACATGCAAATTAAAACCAACTTGCCTTGTAACATGGTCAATTCATTGCTGCAGGAGACAACTGATAGGATTTTAATCTTCAAATTCCTTATTAAATCTTCAGTCCTAACACATTGAAGAAAACAGTTTTTAATTTCAGGTTGTTTTAAAGAGCAAGCACAGATTTCACAAGCCCTTCCTGGTACAAAACTCACCCACACTCCTGTGAGACACACATATATACGTCAAAATATACATGTGTATCTTATTTGTTTGTACAGATCCTGTTGTATGAAGAGGAGACAAGAACAAGTGATAGGACAAGAAGGGAATGGGCTCAGGTTGTGCCAGGGAATGTTTATATTGGATATTATGGAAAATTCACTGAAAGCTGTCCAAGCTGGTACAGCTGCCCAGGGCTGAGTCCCCATCCCTGGAGAGATTTAAAGACACATGGATGTGGCACCTGGGGACAGGGATAGTGGTGGCCTTGGCAGGGCTGGGGGAATGGCTGGACTTGATGGTCTCAGCAGTCCTTTCCAACCTCAGTGATTCATTCCATGGTTCTAAGAGATCCCTGCTCATACATGGATGCAATTTGCTGTTTCCTGACAAAGTTGCCTGAACTTAAAGGGAGAAAAGGCAGCAGCACTGATAGCCACGTGCTCTGTCCACACCAAGGGAGGCACTGATCCTCCCGCAGTGTGACACAGCAGCTCTGCTGTCAGCACATCCAGAACAACCTGGGAGCTGCTGTTCCAGCCAAAGGGACAGCAGCTACAACCAGACACAGACAGCTGGTGCTGCCCTCCCAGCCTGCCCTGGGAACAGTGCCAGTCTGCCAGAGGGAGGTGAAATCCCCAGAGGACTCACCCAGGCCCTCTGTCCTACAGCTGTGGAGAGGGGAGAAGCAGATCAGGCAGAAAGCAGGCTGCCCAAAGGGAGGTGACCTTTTCCCCTGTCAAAGTCAAGCCAGCACTAAAAGCTTGACCCTGCCCCTCCCTACAGCCATCAGATCCTTCCACTGCCCATCCCTTCTCAATTTAACCTATTTTGCGTTTTTCACTCTTACTAAACTGAGAATTCCAACAGAGATTCCTAGAATGGTTTGAGTTGGAAGGGGACCTTGAAGACCATCTCATTCCACCCCCTGCCTTGAGCAGGTTGCTGTGCTCTAACACCACACACTGCACCACCAGGGCAGGGCAGGGACTTGGGCACACAGAATTTGGGGACTTGGTGCTATCAAACTGGCTGGTCAGAGGCTTGGAGCCTCTGGAATAAATGCCCCTTCTTCCCCCTGAGTGAGGGAAGAACCTTCACATGCATGGAATCTGTCCCCTCACATAGCTGAGACACAACTGGATCAGTACCAACGTGGAGCTCAAATGAAACTGAAGCATTACAGAAGGTGCTCAAGAGAGAATGAAATACTGCAGTGAAAGGGGAAAAAGAGCTGGGAAAAGGTGTCTGAGTAACCTTTCTCCACTTACCAACAGATGCCTCTCAAGAGCTGAGGAGGCAAGAAGGGTCACGGGGTCAGTCACGGGATCCCTTCCTTCCTGTGGTGGCAGCTGGTGTTTCCTCCCCAGCACTGGGGTTCTTTTTCTGCAGCACAGATGGATGTTGTGAGGGGCCTGACATCCGTGGCTAAGCCACAAAGTCCACATCCTTTCTGAAAAAAAAACCCCAAGCACCACATAAACCTTCACCTTGTACAGCTCTTTAGTCAGTCGCACAAAGGGTGTTCACTCCTCAACTCCTCCTCAACTTCCCCTTTCTTCAGCAGATGGAGGGATCTCTCCCAGGGCCCTGTCTGTGCCCTGCTTACAAACTCCTTCTGGGACTCCCCAGATTCCCATACTTCCTCAGATGAATAAATCAGGAGATGTCTCTTGTCTCCCAGGAAGGTCTGTGGCTCCCACAGACACAAGGACAGGACTCAGGAATTAGGGGCAGATACAACATCTATGTTTGGAGAAATCCTAAAGAATCAACAGATAAACTTTAAAGCATTGATTTTAAAATGACAGCACCTTTCCCAACCTTTCCTTGTGGTGGCTGCTCTCTGATTCCAACATCCAGCTCTGTGCAAACACACAAAGCTTGGAGGGAGGTTGGAAAAGCTTTTCCTTCCTCCTCCAGCCATGCCTTGCATCCCATCACAGACTGTGCTAAAGGGAGATACCCTGCTGCTCCCAGCACCTCCTCCATTCTTGACACAGGGTACAGGAAAGCAGAGCTGTTGGAAGAACAGACACAATAAGTACACCCATTTATATTCATCTTCCCAACATGGAATTTAATTTTAAATTAGTCCTCAGATTCACTGGTTATGTCTATCCAGTACAGCCATCACAAGCCAATATGGATGGCACCAAACCCAGACAGTTCCATTTGAAATTTTCAAGTAAATCAGGACCAAAGAGGCACTTCCATCCTTTCTGGCCCTTGTCTGAATGCACACAAGATGAACAAAGCATGAGATTCCATTAAAAAAAATAATGTTTTTTTTACAAAATTATACTGTAAAAGCTCCAAGGAAAGAATCTTAATTAAATATGCTAATACACAAAATGAATGCTGGTATGACCAACAACCACCAGCTGCAGACAGGGCCAGAGCTCAAACATCTTCTCAGGATCCTCAAAAACACAAAAACTGAGATCACACCCACAGGCAGGTCTTGGGGCTTTCCAGAGTTAAGCATTTTCCCAACTGCTGCACCAGCACCCCTCTTGCCAGCTCAGGTGTAATCCTGCCAGGAAAGGCTCCCATACCTTAGGGATGGTGGGCTGTCCTCTTTTTGGCGAAGAAATCCTTTGTGGGGTGCAGGACAGCAGTGCTCCTTTACAGCTGTCAGCCAAGATCCAAGAAAACTCCTCCTGCCTTTGGATTCATCCTGCTCCACGTGCTGCAGGGGCACTCTGATGCTTCTAGCAGGTACCTCCATATCTGCCTGTAAAAACATCAGAGGAAAACAGGATGTGGTCCCAGCTATTAAGCCCAGAAAAGAGGTAATACTGTGAGTCCCAAAAAAATAAATCACTAAAACTCTGGAAAATAAAACCAAACCCCCACCCAAATAAATAAAACAATAGAACCATCAGCTGGATGTTACCAGGAAAAGATTTCCAAGGAAACAAGCCTGCCTGGTAATATTCCTAGGACCAAAGCACCAAGCATTGCACAGCACAATGCTGAAACAATAAAAGTCTGTGTGGGATGAAAATCTCCCAAATTTGAAGGTTTTCAATGCTTTGGGAAACAAAGAAGAGAGACAAAAACCCCTCAGTATAAGCCCCACTGCTTGGATGCCTGGCATGGGATTGTTCACAGGGCCCCTCAGCTGGACCAGGCACAAGGTACAGAAGATACAAACTGAGGTACCTCAATTATTCCCACAGGAAGTTGAAAATGCAAGAATTATCCAAAAATCCTTGTTCTTTGTGTAATGCCACTTCATGATTTTAGTTGATGCAAATACCTTTTAGGTAAAAGAAAATACCAAATAAACTATCAAATTTTACATTTGTAGAACAAAATTAACATGGAAAACGAACAGAATAAAACTTTCCTGAACATATCTGGATGATATTCAACTTTTTTGTGTTTCCTATGTTCATTTGTCCTTCTTTTCCCACTGTTTTTCTGACCAATTTTTTCCAATCCCTGGCTAAAACTGGTCATCCTGTACAAGAACTTAAGAGCTATCATCACTAATGGCCTCAAGATGTGCCAGGGGAAGTTTAGGTTGGATATTAGGGAAAATTTCTTCATGGAAAGGGACATCAAGCCTGGAACAGGCTGCCCAGGGCAGTAGCGGAGTCACCACCTCTGGAAGGGTTCAGAAAACACATGGATGTGATACCTGAGGTTGAGAGGTGAACATGGTGGTGCTGCTGCACTGATGCTTGGACTTGATCTTAAAAGCTCTTTTCCAACCTCATTTCCATGATTCTATGACTCAGGGGGCTTCCAGTTTGTCAGTATGACTTGTGAAGGTGACACAATCCAGCCCACCACATCCAGAGGCACCTCACAGCTGCTGGCCCACACCTGCACACATCACCTCTCCAGCCACCCGCTGCCTGACCACACCTTTCTCCCCCAATTTTCCCAAGAGCAATTTCATGGTGTGATGGGAAAGAGTTAAAAAATACACACAGGAACTCATCTTTTTCCTGCTCTCATATGGGAGGAAAAAGAAAGCACCATCAAGTCCCCAGGCAGTGTGCTTTGTCCAACCACCTGACAGAGGCACAAGCAGAGCAATCCCAGCAGGTCCTGGATGCCACAAAATAAGGAAAAATTGTACAACAGGGGACCAATCAAAGCATGTAGAGGTCTGAATGCTGTTTGCTCACCTAGCAGCAGATGAATGAGCCTGGACAGAACCTCATTTATGGAATGAAAACAGGACACAGGGTAGACACCAATGTTCTATTTTTACAGGTAAGCAGAGAAAAGATGTAGCAATTTTGGCAAAATCCCATGGAAACAAAGACCCTAAGGAAATACAGTCTCCCAATTCACAAACAAGATGTGGCTTTCCAGACTGAAAGTATTTCCTGATGGTGTCAACATCAAATCCCCAAGATGGCTTGTCAGGAATGAAGATTTAAATTATCAAAGCTAATTGATCATTTAATATCTATCAAAGCACAATTTTCATTTCAAATTCTGGTTTTAATTTCCATCAATGCCAAAGTTCCGTAAGCTGGGCTCCAGAATGCAACAGCAGAAGACCCAGCAAAACTCACAGCAGTCTGTCTTTTCAAATCACACAGAATTCTTGAGACAGAGCTAAAAAAAATGGATTTACACAGAAAAGAGAAAATTTCCCTACTTGATGATTTGTTAGAACCAAAATATTGTAATATCCTGGTATGAAAACAAAAAGGCAGCCCCGTTTCTTTAGGGCACTGGAGAAATGCTGCCCACGATTCCAAGAGGGAAGGAAAATCAATTATGTGAAAGTTAATTTATCTACTTTCCAATAATTTTGTATGTTTGAGCCTGCAACAATTTACAAAAAAAAAAAAAAAATCTCAGTCGGGTTATTCCTTTCCACGCTCAGCTTCAAGCCACACCTGCAGCTCAGAAGGAAGGAGGAGTCCAGACTCCACTCTACAGCTGGTTCCTCAGATGGGACCCACATTAACCACCTGCATTTTTCAGTGCCCCAGTCCACAAAATTCCAGCAAGAGACAGCAGCAGTGTACTCCCAGAGAGGAGTATTTCCAATAGAACAAAACCCACAACATAAGCAGCACAAAGGAGAACAAATAAACAATTGTAGGACCATGTTAAAAAAAAAGCTGAGCAAACTTTTCTGAACACAATTCCAGCCATGTGAACAGGAAGAAAACAAGGGCACGCTGTGCACCAGCACAATGCCAACCCAGAGCAAGGGCTTCAGCAATTTGTATTCACAGCACCAACTTTTGGGGGGTTTTGAGAAGACAGTTCCCCACATCTGTAAACTGAGGGTCTAGAGAATCAGAGAGAAAATGGAGCAGCAAAAATATAAGGGAGTGTCCAAGCTGCTTCTGACAACCTTCATCCATTCCATCCACACAGAACCTGACACTGCCACAGTCACTTCAGAGTCCAGGACAGGGGTTCAGAGGGGTGCTTTATCCAGGTCACAGCCATGGAAATCCTCAGCCTGCTGGCTCTTCATCCATCCTCTTTGCAAACAGACCTTCCCTTTCATTTCCTGCTGAAGGAAACACACCCAGACACAAGAGGACCTGTTAGTGCACAGCCAGGACAGGACTGGTACCACACACTCACCTGAGCTAAATAAGGGGTCTGGGGTTATTCATATGGGCTCCTCTATCTGACAAGATGACATTCAAACAAGCCAAGCCATTTCCAAAGAAATTAAATACATTCATTCCCAGAATCCTAAATCAGAGCTGACTCAAAGCCAGCCTGCCAAAGCTGAAGAAACAAGAGCTGTTTCCCTGAACAGAAATGTTTAGTGAAGCCTATTCAGCATTTTACTTTGCCAGTTCCACTACAGCTGTGCATTTCCCCACACATTTTCATCTTTTTCTTTTCAATAATCAAATACTCTTTGCCAAAAGACACAACTGCCTGGCTGGCTTGATCAAACAGAAGTGACACACACTTCAGCAGAAAACCAAGGGGAAAAACCCCTTCAGAGAGACAGTATTCCTGAAACAAAAAAAAAGCTCACCACTGGCTGTTCCCAGTTTGTAAGTCCCATCTTGTCTCACCTGACATTGCAAAGAATCAGAAGGTTCTGGACAGCAGGAAGGGTGGAATTCTCATTCTGTCCTGTCACCAGGTGCCTGTCCAGCACCACATGGACAGCATCTGGGCTGCTGGCTGAACACAGGAGGAAAAACACAGGGATTGCTCAGTGGCAGGATCACACCCCTGATAAGCCCAACACAACACATAACTATTATGGCCAGACAGATTTGCTGAGTGCTGATCTATTACCCCAGCAGAGAGGGGCAGTCTCAACCCCCCCATCCTGAAAAAGTTTCCCTAGGAAATCCTTTTCTGAAAGGACAGGACTGGGTCAAACCATGACAGTCCTTGATTCAGTTAACAGCAGGTGGGTAAAGTACACGTATCAGGGGATTTTCATAATGAAAAACTCAAAGTATGTATTTGAAAGCTACAATTACCTCACAATACAACACAAACTCATCTTATGCCAGAAATGAGCTGTGATCACCAGGCTACAAAAATTAAATACTCATTTTCTGGCCAATTACAACACCCCAGTGTGCTCAGATCTACCAGCAATTGCTCAGCACCCCAAAAAGAATTTTTAAATTTTCTCATTTGAGACAGATTCCCAGACTGGTTTGGGTTGGAAGAGATCCTAAAGCCCATCCAGTCCCATCTACCTGACACAGACAGGGACGCCTTCCACAATCCAATGTTGCTCCAAGCCCTGTCCAAGCTGGCCTTGCAAACGAGCAGTGATGTATTGGTAAATGAGGTAATGGGAATTCCAGATGAGAGATCCTGCCAGAGTCCTGCTCAGCTGGACACAACCAGCACACAAACACTCATTTCCCAAGGGAGACGCAAAGTGCCCATCCCACACACCAGGCATGACCCACCACTGAATGTAGCTCCAGAATCCTTCACAAAATCCTCCACAATAATGGACAAACTGGCAAAATTCGGCTGCCTCACCAGCTCGTACACAGAGGGCTGAAATAGATCAAAAGGAAATTAGTTTGGCTGGCTTTTTTACAGAAAAAGCCAAGCAAAACCAGCACATATTGCCCTGAAATTTATATTTCTGTTCCCTCTACTATTCACCCAGCCAAATGACCACAAGCAGCTTTGATGGGTTTTGTGCAGGGAGCAAACTGGAAACTCTTAAGTGAGTTAAGTAAAGAGGAAATAACACCACCAAACAATTTCTGCAGGTGTGATTAACTTCAGGAAGGCACAGACCTGTCTGTCTGTGGCACACAAATATTTGGACACAGATGCTGTGCCACCTGCAGAGTACAAAACCAGTAATCCATGTTGGAATGAATATGGGAAAGAGCTTACAGACAGAAAATTTAGGAGCACTTGGAATTTTAATACACAAAAGGAAGGAATTTAATTTTATGGTTTCACAGCAACCATAGCTAGGCCACAACACAATTTAAAATATTTCATCATGGACTGTAACAATCCACAGAGAGTAATATATAACCCTTAGCTCGAAGAGAAGCACATGAGAGCACTAATAGCTGTTGTGAGTCACAAAATCCTTATTTCTTAACTTTCCATCTAAATTTTCCATGCTAGAAAGCTGTACTAGGACAATTTGCATCACTCTGACACTATAAAAATGGGGTGTGAGGTCAGAGCACATAAAATATCAGCAGTAACTGGCTGCTTTAATTGCAAGCCAGTTTGTACAAACAGCCTTTTTTCCTAAAACTTCTTATAACTTTTTTTCTAAAGACTCCCTTTACCTTTTAAAAAGAAACAGTACTTTGAGAAATATAACTTGTCCCCAGCATTCATCAAGCAAACACAACTCTTTTATAAGTCCTCAACAACAAATGCAAAGAGCTGCAGCAGGAATTTCCAGCTCTTTTTTTTTTTTTGCTTCAGTTTAAAGTTTACTGAACAATCAGAGGGAAAGCATTCCCCACATGCCACTAAAGTGGCACAAACCCTTCATGCACCCAGTGCTGGGCCCCTTGTCAAAGACAACTCTGCATATCTTGCACGAGTCAAGGGTAACAAACTGATAATTTATATTTACAGGAAGTTCAAAACCACCAGAAATCACACAGCAAAAAAAGCCCCCAAACAGCAAAATCAAGGTAAAAGCTTGGCTTACCCCTGTCAGGCTGTATCCCTGGAAAACCCAGGATTTATCCTCATTGGTGGCACAACACAAAGCTGCCACTCCCTGTCCAACAGCACAGATGGGTTCTAGAAAAGAATTAAACCACATTTGTGAGCATCTCCAAATACTTGAAACACAGGTGAGTGTGGTGAGCCTCATGCTGCCCTCCTGCAGTGAAGCCACACTGCACTGATAAGGCTCCTTTAGGCTGTAGGGGCTTTCCTGCACACTGCAGTAGCAATTATTGCCTAGCATAAGAATTGCTACAATTATTACAGCATTACAATTATTTTATTATTATTACAGTTAAGAGGAAGAACAAAAATTGCAGATTTTCACTCTAAGTCCAGAGATAGCTCCACAAATGCTCAAATGTGGAGCACACCCCAAGTCTTGATTAACTGCAGCCCTAATGATGATCCTGGGACATTCCACACTTGGCTCTGAGCCTTGAATGCTGCTGATTTGGACAGAGCCATTTCTGTACCACTGTAAGGCAGCAAATCCTTCTTCTGAGACAAGCTCTGAAAAGCTATTGGCATTGCTCCTTAAGATAATTTAAGACCTCTTTTTCCTTTTCAAGGCTCCCTTTTTCCTATTTAAGACACGTTAGGACACTTTTTTTTTCCTTTTAGGACTCCCTTTCTCCTTTTTAAGACATTTCAGGACACTTTTTTTTTTCCTAAGTCTCCTTTTCCTTTTTTAAAGGCCCATTAAGACATTTGTTTTCCCCCTTGACATCTCCTTTTTCCTTCCCAGTTTGGAATGCTCTTCAGCCATGCAAACACTCTGAAGTCTCTGCAGAGGCAGCACAGGAGCCCTGTTCCATTTACCCAACCCCCGAGGATGTTCACCTACTGCTCTCAGTGCTGAAGTGCTGCAGGATCTTGGCCAGGTACCCACTGTTGGCCAGGTCAGTCACAGCCCCGGGGCAGTTTGGGATCAGCAGGGCGTGGTACCGAGCCCCTGGGTGGGAGGAAAGCAGGAACTGATTGTAGGTCAGGTAAAAAACCCAAAAAGCCTGATTATAAATCCACTGCACGTTTGGACAAAAAGGACAAACCCACATAAATGAGTTAAAAATTACCTAAAGAAACGAATAAAGCTACACAGAAGAGAGACAAAGGTCCTTCTTAGGACAAAGGACACACATTTTTAATGAGCCTGGAAAAACTTACAACTGTTTTGTCTGCTGGCTCCTACTCCAGCAAAATATTTACTTTTAACAAGTAACAATGTAGTGTGTGCTAGTATACACACAGACATTATTTGTATATATTACAAACACATTAAAAGAGAATGACCATTCCAAAATAAATAACAAAACTGCAAAGTTTGGACTTTCTCTTAAATAAAAAGTAAACCAACAACTGCAGCTATTGAAACACAACTTTCCTACCTTTTCTGGGTCATTCTTCCCTAAAATCCTGGCCCTGAGCAGGCCCTGTCCCCCAGACAGGCCCGTGGTGACAGCCTTACCATCAATGGATTCCAGCTTGGCGGGGCTGGCGTAGGATTTCATGCGGAAATCCTGGATCCAGCGCGTGTTGCCCTCGTTCACATCCACAAAGTCAATGGGCTTCCCCTGGGGGCAACACGGTGACACACCCTGGTCAGCATCACTGCACAAGCATCCAGGACACTTCTGAAGGATGTGGGATTTTGAGATGCTTTCAGCTCTCAAAAAACTGAAGTTTTCAATTTTTCCCACTGAATTCCTGCTAATAGTTTTCCCTCCATTCTTTGTGGGAACAGATACTGGATAGAGAAGTGCAAACCCACGCTACAGAAAGGCTGCAGTCACTTTGGTATTTAAAAAAAAGAGTTAAACAGGTGCCTTAATGTCTACGGCCAATAAAACACCTCTCAATAAATTTATATTATATTAATTATATTATTTTTTTCATTACAACTGAGGTATCAATTGGTTTCAGGCTGAAATCACAGCATTTGTCCATTTTCACTCACCCCAGGTGTTGCCACTTGCAGGTTAAAGGCAGAGCTGGCCAGAGTAAAGCAGTGAAGGAACGACTGGGCTGAAACACCTGGAAAACAGATTCCAACACCTTAGGGAATCCTCACCAGGGCCTCGGCACCCTCCCAGGTAAAGATTCTTTCCCCAAACACCCAATCTGAGCCGACGCTCCTTCCCCTCAAAACCACTAAAGCCGCACGCAGAGGAGCCGAGCAGCACAGCTGCGCACGGCGGCCACACCTGCAGCGCAAGATGGGCACGAACGGAAAAGCGGCACAGCTGGGCAGGGAGGGCACACGTGCGGCTCCACAGCCCGGCTGCAGTGTCACCCACACGGGGGATAACACACGGCGAGGGAGCCCGGCTGCAGTGACACCCACACGGGGGATAACACACGGGACAGGGAGCCCGGCTGCAGGGACACCCACACGGCGAGGGAGCCCGGCTGCAGGGACACCCACACGACGAAGGGAGCCCGGCTGCAGGGACACCCACACGGCGAGGGAGCCCGGCTGCAGGGACACCCACACGGCCGCACAGCCCGGCTGCAGCGTCACCCACACGGGACACCCACACGGCAAGGGAGCCCAACTGCAATGACACCGACACGGCTGCACAGCCCGGCTGCAGTGACACCCACACGGGACACCCACACGGCGAGGGCCGTGGGCCGGCCACACGCGGGACACGCCGCGAAAAGCCGCACCGGGGACAGCCCAGCCCCGCCCCGCCCCGCTCCGCCCCGCCCGCCGTGGCGCTGGGAAGGGACGGGGAGCACGGGACACCCGCAGAGGCCGGAGCGGCGACTCCCCGCGAACCGGCGGGGCTCCCCCCCCTCGAGAGCGTCTCACCCGCGGTGGCGGCGCTGGCGACGATGAGGCAGGAGGGCTTGGCCAGCCGCTCCGACATGGCGGGGCCGGGGCCTGAGGGCAGCGGCGGAGCCTCGTGCGGCCGCGCGTGCGCGGTGCGGGGAGCGCGGAGGGGCGGAGAAAGCGCGCGAAACCCCGCGGGAGGCGGAAAAGCGCGGGAAGCGCTGAGGGGGCGCTGCCGCCGCCGGGAGCTCTGAAAGCCCTGGGGTGTCCCGAGAATCCCGTAGTGCCGCGTCCCGTCGGCAACTGACATTGTTTCCTTAGTTCCCCACCTCCGTAAGCCTCAGTGTTCCGTTTCTACATTTGCATCTGTCATCCCTGTGTGAATTTAATAGGTTTAGCCCTTGCTGGCTGCTGGTGTGTTGCAGACACAATGCCGTTATAAAATGAAAGGTGTGAAATAAAGACAGCACAATTCTGCTATTGGCTTTATTTGTTTATTTGAAAGGGTTTAATTTCTAGCCTGGTTTCCTATAGGAAATGTAGCTTATGCCACCTTGTCCGTCTCTTCAATCATCTGTCTGTCTCCTTTTCTCTCCAGAGCTGTGTTCGAATCCATAGGCTGGTTAATCTCGATGTTCCTCACCGCTCCAGCTTAGATACCAGAAAATTATTTTTTTTTAAGGGAAAAAAAGCATCTCATTCACTATTAGTTTCACTGGGGAGTACTTCAGGATTTAGTGCCACTCCAGCAGCCTAAGCCTTTATATCCCAGAGCATCACATTTATGGTCCTTATTCTCTGCTTGTGACTCCAGTGCTTTTTAAACAAACACAAAGGACAGTGCTGTCCAACCCCTGCTCCATCAGCTCTTCCCATCCTCCCTACACTGCCCCAGGCATGTGGAATTCCCCACGCCCTGACTGGGGCCAGTGGGAGGGTCTGGCTCCCATCCATCCCAGCCTCTCATCAGCTCCAGCATTCCCACTCAGAAAATAGGAACTTATTTGATCTCCTGCTCCTGT
Organism: Camarhynchus parvulus; assembly: GCF_901933205.1. Taxonomy (NCBI): domain Eukaryota; kingdom Metazoa; phylum Chordata; class Aves; order Passeriformes; family Thraupidae; genus Camarhynchus; species Camarhynchus parvulus. The sequence goes on along the minus strand of NC_044575.1, from coordinate 9,644,625 downwards.
CAAGACAAACTAAAGCTCAAGTCCCCAGCTGTGTTTCTGCAGCAAAATCCTCAGATGATTACACTTTTGCAGCTGAAGGATGCCCTTTCCCCTGACCCTGTGGAATTTACAGGATTTTTCTGCCCAGTTCTTAAGAAATTAATTTCCAGAAGCCTGCAGAGTTCCATCAGGACCCTGACTGGAGCTGGTGTAGCACAACACCAGCCCTGTGCGGTGACATGAGCTGCCAAAACCCTCCTCCCCTCGAGAGCCTGCAGGGAATCCGTGCACAGGGACCCCAGAAACATCACCCAGTGCTCAGGGGATGGTTTGTTTGGGAGGTGCTCCCAGGCCATCTCAGAAACAAAACCAGAAAATCAACAGGAGAAATTTGACAGGAAAAAAGGTTATGGCAAAGAACTGGGGGTGAAAGCTGGAGACCAGGCTGTGGGATAAGGAATTTCTTGGACCAGAAATGTTTTCCCTATGTCTCTGGGTAAATCTACGATTCAATTTAGTTCCTATCTGGGGAAAACAATAACATCCTGCTTTCCCTGGGCAGGCTGGAGTTTATTTGGGGCAAGAACTGCCTTTTCTCACAGTTCTCAGTGGGATCACCTAGAAAACATCGGGCCTTTGGGAAACACAGACATAGAATCCAGGAATCATAGAATGGTTTAGGTTGGAAGGGGACTGAAAGCTCACCTTGTTCCACCTCTCCCATGGGCAGGGACACCTTCCACTATCCCAGGTTGCTCCAAGACCCGTGAACCCTCACCTTGGACATGTCCAGGGATGGAGCAGCCACAGCTTTCTCCAGACAAGCTCCAGAGGGGGCACAGCAGGTTCCACTCACACCCCCAGGTACACGAAGATGCTCACGGGAGGAATTATACAATCTCTCTATGTCTGTGTATATATATCTATATATAGTTTATTTCTCACAATCCTGGTAAGAGTTACAGGTGTATTTGGGAATCATTTACAGTTTCACAGCATATGGAGTGGCCATACAGCTTGTGATGTGAGTAACATACAGTGTGTAGAGAGCACACGATTCCGACCCATCCACCCACCACTCACACAATGGGTTTCCAAAGCTAATACTAGATTCAGCTACGGAGAAAGCCTGGAAAATGTCAGGGTACAGCGTTGGGTGTCGTACAACACTGTCAGTCACAATGGGACAAGCTAAACTACTTTAAATTTTCAATCTAGTATTTCTAGTCTACCTGCATTATTGCATTTATACGCTTTTTTTGTTTTCAAAGTCAAAGTAAATAGAATACTATATGGGAAAGGAAAAAATTCTTGACTATTTTAGGATTTGAGCTGCAGCCCATACAAAGTGTCCATAGAAGCATAGACAAGATTATAAATTCAACAAGGTATAAATTAGCTGGATAGCTTTGTGTGTAGGTAGGTGTCCATTTCCCTCCAGGAAATGTGTCTAGCAGCATATTGTTTCTGAGAGCAAAAAAAAAAAAACCAAACCTGTATGTTGAACACAGGTAAAGATGTGTAAGTGACAAGCAGGTCTGGTTGTACAGGGAAGAAATCAAGGTGTCACTTGGAAAATTCCTATCGTTTGGAAAGCACACTCAGGAGCTGACTCAAAACCCACCAAGGCCATTGGAAAGGTGCCTGAGGCTTCCAAAGGAACAGCAGGCATTTCAGTCTGACTTCTGAGGGCTTTGGATCAGTCCCTGGAGAAGTAACAGAATCCAAACAAACCAAAACCAAAATAAAAATCCCCTGTAATCTGACCTTCAATTTCCCTTCCTAAAATTTTAGTTCCTCCACAAGCTGATAGCCAACCTGCACTGGAAGAGAGTTGGTTTCCTGGGGAGGTGAAACTGCAACTTTTAAAGGCTTCAGTTGAAACAGTCCTGGGAAAAGGCACCAGGGTTATGAAGGGCTGCTCAAAACTCAGTAAAGCCAAATTATTCCCATATTGGTTGGTTGGTTGGTTGGTTGGTTTTTAACCAAACAAAATTTTGTGGCACCCTTGTTCTCATCAGCTTGCCCCAGAAGCTTGGCTGCTTGAAGCAACCATGGCAGAACCAGGGATATGATGCAGGATGTGACTGTTGGAAAGGTGAATAAAGATTCCTCTTGTCCTGGAGGGAGCTTTGGTGCTGCAGCATCATCACACAGACAGAAAGAACCTATGCATTCAGGCTTGGGATGCTGCACTGGGGCTGAGGAATGGAAAAGTGATGGAACTGTTTGAGCATTGCAAGCTGGGAACAACCAGAAGAGAAATGGGAACAGCCAGTCCAAAGCCTGTTTAACCCAAGTTTTCCTTTTCAGCAGGAAAAAAAAAATTAATTTGAAGAGCATTAAAGAGCAGAGGGCACAAGTCCCAGAGTGCTGCATATCCGAGCACACACTGTCCAGAGGAAGGAGCAGAGCTGTAGCACAAGGTAGATCCAAACTCATGAATTTAGAAAGCCAAAGGCTCTGATCTCTCACAGGAATTTGAGGCCTTTTATGGTCAATTGAATGGAATGTGAATTTTAGAGGCCCGGACGTCCCACAGTTCCCTATCACCCAGTGACACCTGATCAGCTCATTGAGATGAGACAATCCTTGCACTTCCTGCACCCTCACCCCTGGCACAACAGCTGATCCTTCCAGGCCAGCAGAAATACATGTCCTCAACCTCAAAACTTCTCTTTTCCCTCTGGTTTTGCTGCTTCAGAGGGCTGAGGGTGCTCTGGCTGCAGCCAAGTGCAGTGTGTGCTCACAGCATGTCAGCCCCTCCCAAGCAGCCTGAGCACCCCACACCTGACTGACAGGGAAGGACAGGAAGGGACCTTCCTTCCTGGGGACTTGTCATCCATCACAAATCCTATGGCAGACGAGCACTCAGCCTCTTGGAGAATTAGAGCCTCAAAGGTGAGGGCAGATCAGAGCTCCACACATTCCCTGCTGTGACACACAGCCTGGGGGCCCAGCATCGCCTGTATTTTTGGGGGGGCCACCTAAAACCTGCCTTAGACAACCCAAAATCTGCCCCAGCCTTGGGCTATGGAGAGGCCACATCTGCAGAGCTGCCCAGGAAGAAAGTAGGGAAAGAAAAGGGAATACAGAGCAGTGGCCAAAGAAGGTGGAAAGAACAAGCAATGAATCAGATCAGAAACCAATGGAACCCCATAATTTGTAGCAGTTGAAGATCTGGTGTGAACAGACATCCCAGGAATTAGGACATTCAAAAGCAAACCAGGTTATTGATGGTCTCAAAAAGAAGAGGAAGAAGTCATCATAAACCCACTTTATTTGGTGGATTAAACCCCCCCAAGGGTTGCTGGATGGGGGCACAGGCTCCAAGGCTTTTTGGGGCTCACAGCCAAGCATCATTCATAAGTCTCAAAATGTGCCAACAAATCCTCAGCATTAGCAGATTTCTCCCCAAAAGAGTAAAGGACCAAATACCTCCAGTGTAAATAGCAGGAAATATTCCCAATTCCAATGTCCTGCAGGGAGAATTTACTGGAATACAGAACTGCTATGCTCCAGATCAAAGCCAATTCCTCTCTGTGGTGGGAAGTGCCCAACTTGTGCAGCAGAACTGCAGCCAGCTCATGAATGTGATATGATGCTGCTTCCTGCCCCTACAGACCTCTCCCAACTTCGTGGTGAAGGGAATGACACCACAGCAAGGTCTGGGAAGGGAATCAGCATTCCTGCTCCAGCATGGAGGATGGACCAGGATGGAAGTGCAAGCAGGCTGCATTTGCAGTCCTTGTCATAACATGAAAAGGGAACACAGCCTCTCCTGATGTCCAGGCAATTCCCCTGAATCATGCAAAGTTGGTTATAGAAAACTTCAGGTATTTTTCTAACCCTTTAACATTGCTCAGAGCCAGCAGGAATTCATCTGGAAAAGGCAATTAGCAGAGGTTAATTTGCATGGCACCAGAGCTCGTCATTTTTGCCTTTTTCTGAGGAAAGAAAAAGGGAGAAGAGGGTATAAAAGTTAGCATGTCCTTACCAAAGCTATTAAGATAATTAAATAGTGCTTTTTCTCTCCATTTCTCTGCTGTGTTTCTTGCACCCTCTCAGAATCTTCACCGACTTGAAGCTTTCCATGGAGCTGATTGAAATTCCAAGAATTTCACCTTTCAAACATATTTTTTCATTGCCTTCCTTTTTTGGTTTACTTCTCAAAGAATCATTTTCCTCTTCAATCTTCAGCACTGTTATTTTCAACCAATTCTAAGAATAGTTAGAAGGCCGCTGAATTCTAAACCCCAGTAGCATTTCCAGAAAAAGTAAGGAATATTTTAAGGCATAAATCATCTCTCACCAGCTCCAGGGACTGTTTGGTTGCACTGCTGTTGTTCATACACAAATCCTGATGCCAGTATAAGCAGAGCTGCTTCACAGAAGAGACTTCCCTTACACTCAGTCTAACATTTGTGTCAATTGAAAAGTAAATGTGCAATTGAGATGATTTTATGATGACCTGTGATCATATCCCTGGTGCCAACAAGAACTCAAAGGCCAGAGCATGGTGAAGCCAGTGGAAAAATTCCCCTTGTTTTCAGTATTCTATGGCTCAGCCTTCAAACTCTAGTCCATCAGACACACAAATGGATGTTTAGTTTATCACCCAGCCCCCTCAGAAATGCTTCAGGGCAAGTGACTGTTGAGTGCTTTAAGGGAGCCCCAGGCAAACAGGAATGCATTCTTACCCTCTCCAAAATGCTGCTGCACAATCCCCTGGCTGCCAGATTTGTTTTCATCCTGCTGCAGCACTGTTAGGAATAACAGGACTTATCTACAGGGTATTAAATCAGTAGGAAGAGGAAGCAGAAGCATAATCCATTTCATCTCTCTTAAAATAGAAGCAGCAAAAACCTTCGACTGAGTTGTCCGAGACAGCAAAATGACATCTTTATATTCAACTAAAATTTATGATTCCCTAAAAAGAGATTGAGATCGGGTGCAGTGATTCAATCGAGAGTTTTGGTGATAAGCTGAAAGGTCTGAAACCAGTTTTGCCAATATTTAATTTATCGACTTGATCAAAAGAGTAAACTAGCAATCTAGATCTCTTCAAAGCCCAAGCACAGACTCTGATTAGTTTTAAGTGTTAATTCACTCTCCCCATGGAGATGTCACTGGAAGGACTTCATACCACAAAAACCACACAAAGAAGGACATCAAGCAAATAACGGCGTGTGCTCAGTACGAGAAAAGACAACTATTTATTTAGCACAGCGAGGTCAGTCATTGAAGCCTTCTGCTTCCACAGCTTTGGGGCTGAGAGAGGGGCATCTGCTCCCTCGGCCTGGTGCTCGCTGGACATTTTTGGCTCAGAACAAAAGCACTGCACAGCCTGGCACAGGGAGGCAGGACAGGAGCTGTTTGCAAGTCAGGGCTGCGGCGCGCTGTGGCATCTACGCTGGATCTGCCCGGCTCAACACTGGAGCCACGCTTGGAAAAGCGCTACAGCACAGTCCAGGAGAGTCTAAAAGTGCCTCATTCTAAAGCAAAGAGCCCACAGGGCAGCCCGGGGGGGAGCGGGGGCGCGGGGCTCCGAGCACACCACACACTCAGCACTTCACCAGCCAGACATCCCTTGCACTGAGGAGAAACCAGGACTGGAAAGGAATTCAGGAGCTGCATGGCGTGGTGGGAATGGCACAGAAGAGACATCATGGACACTTGGTGTGAATGCAGGGAATGAGGGAAGGGGCATCTCCAGCTTGGATTGTCTCCCCCTCCCAGACTGCAGCAATGCAACACAAAGGTTTGTACACACACACACACACACACAGAGGATGTGCTTCAAGGCACACACACACAGACACAGACAGGTGTTTTCCAAACCACACTGCCAAACAGGTGGGTTCCAGGTGCTGAACCTCGACAGCAGACTGATCACAGGAAGTGGAAAACCTCACAAACAGAACACACCAGGTTTGCAGAGCAGGGAGGGCTCGAATGAGCGCCGTGCCTGACGAGGAGCTGCAGCCCCATCACCACCTCTGGGGTGTTTCTGGATGAAATTGGTGGCACCGCATCCGAGTGCTCTAAGGGCAGGCAGGGTTTGGAGATGGAGAAAAGGTTAAGGCCATTGGCTGAGGACTGTTTTTCCCCTCTTCTGTTGCCAAAGGTGAAGACAAGGAAATAAAAACATTTTAGAAAGGAAGACTGGAGACTTGAGTGGAACAGTGCTTCACTTTCCTCCCTGATCTATCCATGCTGGTCAGGGCAGAATAGATAGATGCTGTGCTGAATGTCACACGCTGCTGAAAACAATCCTAGGCCAGAGCTGAGAGGGAGGGAGGGGGCAGGAAAGGTGGAAACATCTCTTGAAAACAGAAGTCACTGTCTGAAAATCACTACCTTACATGGCAAAACATGAACCAGAGCAGGAGGGGGTGATTTCTCCTCCTTCCGAGCAATGTTAGCAAAACTCTGTTAAAATTTCCCCGCAAAGTTGTGCTTCTGAGGGGAGAGGAGGACCCTCCTGCTTCTAACCCTTCCCCCAGGCTATAAGTGACACACTGCTGCTGGGAACACATCCACAGCTCATGCCAAGAGTGTTTTACGCTACCAGGATCTCACCTGGAGCTGTAGCCCTGCTTCCCAAAACTCCTATGAGCCCAACACACCTGCTCCTGTCTCTGTGCTGGCAAAGGTGGAGGCACCAACTTCCATCTGCACCAGGATACAGTGTCTGATATTCCCAGAGGCCACACACCTTTGGGAATATTTTCTGAGCTCACCACAGGAGTAGCCATGCATTCCAAGCCCATGTGCATTCAGCAGGTCAGATTTGGAGGTAAATAAGACAGACACGAGCCAAGAGCAGAACTGCCAGGTCAGGTTATACCCCCACACCATCCCATCCAGGGACTGTGCCAGAGGCAGACACTGCATAGGCAGGACCTGAGGAATGAATGCACACCCCCCTCTATCCCTGCAGCCCCTGAATCCGTCCATCCGTCCATCCATCCATCCATCCATCCATCCATCCACCTCAGTTAAAGGTGCACAATGGGCTCTGTAACAGAGCTCACCCCACTGTGTCACAGCCCCTCTCTAATCATCACTCCTGCCCTGCCCATGGGCTGTGGCTGCTGCTGAGCTCCCACTGGACCTCATCTAATCTCTGACCCCACTTCAACCCAAAATGTAAGGGATTCTTGTAACACTGTTTTGCAGCAGCCAACAGAAGCCTAATGGAAGCTTTCAGAGGCAGAGCTCCTCACCTCTTGCTGTTTAGTGCTGAGCATTGGCCAAAGCACTAAACACCCTCTCTCCTCCCCCTCACAAGGTCTGGCTTTAGAGCCAAGGTACTCACCCATGAAATCAGGCTGCTCCTGAGGGCTGGGAATTTGTTTCCATTTCCAAAATGTGGATGAGTTTCAAATCCCTGCTACTACTGTCACAAGAGGGAGGCAAGAAATCCACCCAGGACAGACTCCAGTGCCCTTGAAGGGGGCTTCCCTGGCATAAAGCAGGTAGGTTAGTGTTACTCTCATGGGGTCCCAGGTCCTCTCTGCCCTAACACCAGCTCATGTCTCCCCCTTTTCCTGTCTTCGCATGTGCTGAGAGACCACAGCCATCAGCGGGGAAAAAAAAATCCAGTGAAAGGCCTTATCCAAAGCCCAAAAAAAATGAACACAAATAGTCCAGCCAACCTCGAGGGAGCTTGGACTGAGCCCACAGCACCCTGCAAAGCCCAGCCTAACTTTAGGAAATACTAGATCCAAAACAAAGTCTCTCTATTCCAAACGCTGCCCACATGACCCTGGCAAGCCCTGGGATCCTGGAGGCTGCAATGGGACTTCTCTGGGCCACAGCACAGCCCCTCTGGTCACCGTCCTGCTGGCAGCTCAGCCACAGGAGTGACCTGATGTGACATCCCAGGCTCACACTGGGCTCTGCCACGCCGCAGCCACCCTGGTTCCTCCGGAGCACTTCCCAGGCGGGTGTTCCAAAGTGGGATGATGAGGGGCAGATACATAGACACCAACTGGGGATCGCCCATGGCTGTTGGGTCAGGGAGCTGCCTCTTCCCAGCCACTGCCCCTGCGCTTCCCTTGTCCTGAGGGGGGCTGGAAAAACACCCCCAGCCCAGCGTGACAGGAGAGCCGAGCCTTAGCACTCCCCTTCCATCTTCTTTACCACAGCCCAAGTTAAAACAGAACCAAACAGAAACCAAAACACAAATTGGGACTCTGAATGGGACGTAGAACACTTTGGACTTGAAAACGGGACTGCAAGGAGGAGGGGGGGTGTCTCCCAGGGAGGACAGCAGGGGAGGGGAGGGGACACCGTCATTTACACCAATCAGGAGAAGCTGTAATCTATACACAGCGGTATAAGCCAAGATATATTACATGAAAGAACACACTGAGTGCATGGAGTTACCCACAGCGGGTCAGACTGGCACAGTCGTCTTGAACAAGACCCTGGAGTTGCAGTTGGTGTTTGTTGTTGGCCTATCTAGCTCGCTCTCTATATATATAGCTATGTATAGAATTTCTCTGCATGCATTTGTCTCAAAAGGAGCTGTACAGCTGGGCTGGGTTTCTCATCCCCACCCCGTCTCGGTCTTCATTTTTTCCGGGCTAGGAATGCCACTCCCACAATCACAGCCAGCGCGGCCACCGCCACTCCTCCGACGATGATCAAGGGCTTCATGTTGTCAAAGAAGCTGCCTGGGGACTCCTCGGAGCTGTTTCCCTTGTGGTCAGAGTCAGGGGACTGCCCGCTGGCCTCCTGCGGCTCCGTGCCGGCAGGGCTGGGCTTCAGGTTGCTGTGGTTGTTGGCGATGGCGGCGTCACCTCCTGCCTTCTTGGTGGCCGTGGCAGGAGCAGGCTGCTCTTTGGGGGCCTCCTTCTTGTCTGCATTCGTGGCAGGCCCGGGGTTGGGTTTTTCTGGCTTCCCAGAGCTGGCGGCCTTGGCGTCGGGTTTGTTTCCGCTTCGGACGTTGCCTTTGGAATCCATCCTAGGGGTGCTATGGGCAGCGGCTGGATACGTGGGGCTATCCCAGCTCTTCTCCCTCGCCCAGCTGCTGCAGGAATCAGAGGAGCCACCCGAGCTCAAGGCCTGGGAGAGGCTGTCTTGGGATGCTTGTTACGCCGGCAGTGTCCTATCTGGACATGGTACAGCACCTGGAGTGGGAAGCAGAACAAGGAGAGGTGAGTGACAGGGCAGAGCAAGCCAGTGTTGTTCTGCCTGGAGGTGACGGAGGAGGACAGAAAGGAAGACTGGAAAACTGTTGGCTCCTTCCTTCAGAACTGTGAACTCCATTCAAAGCATTTACTACAGGCTCTGTGCCTGTAACAATCACAGAAGCAGAGAACGGCCTGGGTTGGAAAGGACCTTAAAACTCACCTTGATCATGCCACAGGCAGGGACACTTTCCACCAGGTCAGAGGGCTCCAAGCCTTGTACAGCCTGGCCTTGGACATTTCCAGGGATGGGGAAGCCACAGCTTCTCTGGTCAATGTGTGCCAGGGCCTCAGCACCCTCCCAGGGAAGGATTTTTTTTTCCTAATATCGAACAGGAACATTAAACAAGTTGGACTGACTGTCATCTATGGCTGCCGCTTCTGGGCATCCATAGTCCAAGCCCATCCTGGCTCTGTGTGTGAGGCCATTTGTCAGTGATGACAAACTCACATCCAACCAAATAAACCTTATTTTGCCTTTACTCACCTTTTCAATTCCTTCTGGGTAAGGAGAGAACACTTTTTTCCATGGGACAGCAGATGGATAGATCCTCCCTGCCTGTCTCACCCTCCACCCTCCCTTTTGCAGCACTATCCCAAGGTTCACTGAGGAAGTGGTTAAAATGTGATCTTGTGTGATGCTCTCCCTCCAGATGGGTACTGCAGGAAAAGCAGCATTAGTTTCTCAGTTCTCACAGATAGCAGAGATAAAAGGATTATTTCTACCAGCATTTTGGTAGAGCAACAGCAAAACAAAGTTCCAGATCCTCAGCTGGTGCAAAACAGAGAATTGACTGCATGGATTTACTGCAGACCTGGATCTCTTGGTGATAGAGACATGTCAGTCCTGTCATCTCCTTTCAGGGTTTGCTGGACTTGCCCATGGAGCCCAACAGGATGCTGGTGATCATCTGGGGCTATCTTCCCCAGGGAACTGGTGGAAGCAGTGAACAGCAGGGCTGCACCAGGGGAATTCAGCAAAGGGACAAAGTGGGCTTTGAGGGGATGAAAAACTACCACAACAACCTCACCCCACAAAGCTGGCAGGGCAGAGTGAGCTGAGGATGGAGCTCCTGTGGCTGCACTTCCATGTGATGGGAAGAGAGGACAATGCACTGGGCATTTTGCCAGCAGGCTCTGGCAGTTCAGCACCACATCAGCCCTGAGCTCCGGAAATAAAGAGTAACCAGGAGGCAGTGTCAGATCCGAGCCGCCGGCATTGCTGGCTCCCTGCTGACCTTCAGGGCTGCCAGGAACCTGCCAGGAGCTTTCTGCCTGCTAAGTGAAATCAGAGCTCATTGTCTGGATCGAGAGCTGAAGAGGCTCCTCAGAAACCTCAGCCAGCAAAGGTTCCTTCCACAGCGGCTCAGAGGGGAGGTCACCCCTCTAATGACAGGAACAAGGTCCCAGGATTGCACCAATGATCTGTGCTGTTGATTCTTCTGGGAAAGAGGCTGACAAACATGGGGCTTTCATCTCCATTTAGGCAGGAATGGAGGAAATCTCACAGAAATGACAGGTTTGGGACTAGAGCAAAGCTGAGCAACACCTTATGGCTCCCAAGTATAAGATGGAAACACATCCCTCCCCTGCTCTCCCTTGCCAGCCATTGCTTGGTGGCCACCAGCTGCTCCAGTGCCAGTCATCTAGAGCAGACTGAGGGAACTGCAGCACCAAAATCATGGAATTCCACAACTCTCACAGAATATCCTAAGCTGGAAGGGACACACGAGGATCCTCCAGCCCAGCTCCTCACGCTGCAGTAGGCTTGGTGACCATAAAACCCCATATTTCATTCTCATTGACTGCAGCTGGACAGTGCTTGCATTCCCTAGTTTGGGAAACTAAACCCTTTTGGAAAGCCCAAACTGTGCCTCCCTCACAGCTTGCTGAGTGTGTATCAGACATTTGGGCATCCTGTACCACACAAACACCACCCCGGATGCTCCCCAGCTTCAGACCTCACTGTGGCTTGGGGCGTGGGAGGGAAACAAGGGCCTGGCCAAGTACAAGAATATTTTCCTCTCGTTGCTCATTCTGTGATATTTCTGTAGATACCACCTGCCTCACCTTTTCCTATGCTTCCAGAGAGCATCCATAGTGCTCTGTCAGCACAAATCCTACACAAATCCAGAGCTGAGGCTGCACACAGTCACTCCCAGGACTCTGCTCCTTTGGTTTGGGACCAATTTATCCTTTTTTTTTTTTTTTTTTCAATCTGGTACAATGAGATACAAAGAAATACTAAGTGGAGCCCACAACTGAAGTGGGCTCACAGGTTAAAGCAGGAAGGGTCAGATTAATCATGGCACAAATATTAATTTACCTTCTTTGTTGCTTTGATATCAGTTAACTGGGCCACTCACACACTCTGACATTTGTGTGGTTACAGCACATGGACCAAGCATTAAACCTCTGCTCTTTCCCTAGGAAAATCATGTGCAGCCTATGGAGATTGTGAGGTAAATCAGGGAGGGCAAACTCGCCTTCTTGCTGAGAAATGGGGACCCTGCACAGCCCAGGCACCTCAAGGTTTATCCGCACCCCTCACTGCTCCAGATTCCTGGAGGCACAAAAGCTGGTTTTGCTTGGAGCCACAGAGCCAGGAGCTTTGTCCTGCCACCATGCCCTGCACTGCCACAAACAGAATTTCTTGATTCTAAGCACATTTCCACTAAAAGCAACACAAACCCATCACACAGCTTAGAAAAGGTTTTAAAAGATGTAGAAACCAAACTAAGCCAAAAATCAATATTGGCAGTTCTTAAGTGCCTGCATAAAGGGCTTTTGTCTGTGGTTTTCCATCACTGCAAGTAGCCACAGGATCACCCAGCACCTCCCCAGACCCTCTGGCCTGGCTCCTCTCTGGCTCCTGGGTACCCTTAGCAGCACATCCTCTTCCAGCCCAGTACTTAACCCTCTTCTATGGGCTCTTACCTCCCTACCTTGGGAATCATCTCTCCTCTCTATCCTGTACTTCCAAGGGCATGACCATGGGCTCATCTTTAAGCACCTCTCTCTCCCCCAGACTGAAGAAAGAAGTGCTTTCCTCATTTCAAAAAGCTAAGCCTGCATGTGAGGGTTCCCCCCATTCCTTTGTCTCCTCCTCTTCCCTCATTCCATCACACCAAGTTTTTCTCTAATGACACATTTTTCCTACCTTTGCTTTCTTCTTTGTAGCTCCTCACATCTTTTTATTCCTCCCTTTTCTCTTGTCAGCTGCTGTCTCTGCCTGTCTACCCATTCCTCCCCCTTCAGCTCCCTCTCTGCCTCCTACACAGGCAGCAGCACTTGGGAATAAGATTTTGTGGGAGACAGGCTTCATTCCCTCCCTTTTCCCTGCTCCACGCTATTTCTGTTTAACAATCAGTGCCCTTTCTGGAAGGTTCTCATTGCCAGCAGCTAACCAGCTCTTTCCCAGGCTGGGAAGAGGGAGCTGGCATAATAAAACCAGGGATGATCAAGGAGAAAAAGGAAAAGGAAAGCCTTCCAAATTGCTGCTGCTGCAAAGATTGGCACACAAATGCCACAGCTCCCCTGGGATGCTCTCAAGGTCAGTGCAGTCAGACTCACCCAGAGCAACAAGCTGCCCTCCACTCGAGCAACAGGCCAGCAGAGGAGCAGCTTCCCTTGGCTCCCTGAAGGGCATTTTCCTGCCTCAAATCCCAGCAAATCACCAAACACATCTATTCATCTGTCTCCTGCGTGCACAGATGAAAGCTGCATCAATCCTGCACCGAGCGCAGCAGATGAGTCATTGCTGAGCTGAGCCACAGCACAGCTCCATCAGCATGGCCCCTTCCCTCTGCAGGGACCCATCCCAGCTCCAAATGTGAGCCACAGCACAGCTCCATCAGCATGGCCCCTTCCCTCTGCAGGGACCCATCCCAGCTCCAAATGTGAGCCACAGCACAGCTCCATCAGCATGGCCCCTTCCCTCTGCAGGGACCCATCCCAGCTCCAAATGTGAGCCACAGCACAGCTCCATCAGCATGGCCCCTTCCCTCTGCAGGGACCAGCCCCACCCCAGCTCCAAATCCTCTCATCCTCCCCTGCTGCTTCCATTTGGAAGGAAAACTCAGTGTCACTTTGCAAGAGCGAGGAGCTGCTCCAGGATGTGGGTCTGGGGTGCAGTGGGAAGCTCATCCCCAGGGTTTTCCCCTTTGTCATGAAAAGCAACCCATTCCCATCAGGTCCTTGACTGCCACACTGAGACTGGCAGCAAGGAAGGATTTAACAGCACAGTGGGGTTATGTATTAGGATTTATCCTGCAAAGGTCCATCCCTATACTCCAGGTGTCCTCCAGTTGGAAACATCCATCTTGGAAACAGCTACTGACCACATCTGACCTGGAGCAACGCTGTGCAGAAAGAGCCAGAGATGGCAGGAAACACCTTATCTTTAAATCCTCCCTCTCATCCCCTAATCTCCTCCTCCTTTCTTTGTCATTCCTGCCTGTCTGGAAGAAAGGCACTCATCCCCTCATGCACAGGACAGACAGACCCTTGCTGTCCCTAAGGAAACAGCAGCTGGCACCAAAGGTGGCTCTGGAGCAGCAGAGGGAGCTCCTATCCCAGCACTCTCACCATCCCACTCTCCTCCATCTTCTCATCTAACCCCTAAGGAATGCAGCTTGGACCACCCTGTCCTCTGGGACGTGTCCTCAGGGGTCTGTGCCTGTCCCCTCTGCCACACGGGCAGTGATCTGTCAGGGCTGGAAGGATTTGTCTCCAGTCCTCTCCTGCAAGTGAGCAGCATTCCTGGTGCTTCAACTCTCCATTCCCAATGGGGAAAACCAGCATTTCTCCCTTTTTCTGAGCTGCTGGGGGAACAAATATGTTAAAGGCAGGGAGATGCTAAGCAAGCACCCAGGAGAAGGTCAGCAGAGTAGTGACTAAGCCATTCCCCATGCCCAAGAAGTGCAGCGAAGATGGATGAGGTAATGCACCACCTCTGACATTACCATAAATATTAAAGCAGCTTTACATAAGGAGCTTGTGTTCTCTCAGCTGCCATGAGCAGCTCCCCAAGGAGGATTTTTAGCTCCCTTCCAGGCTATTTCAGCCCCCGGCTCCTGACGCAACGCACGGCAAACGTGACACAACGCAACGCAAACCCCACGCCAGCAGAGTCACTTGTCACAGACGCTTCTGAACGGCCTCAGTGCTGCACAGCCAGGGACAGACTGTACAGGAGCCTGCTGTGCTTCCCAGCCCTCCCAAATCCAACCCTCAGAGACAGCAGCATCCAGTCACAGCAAACACTGCTGACCCACTTCACTCTGATGAGATATTTATGAATCCTTTTCCCAATCTGTTGTTTGTTACTCCCCACATCCCTCCCCCCATCCCTGGATTAAACATTTCCCTCTCAAACAAGCCCTTTGAATCTTGTTATGGAGAGTGTCAGATGCTGGAAGTATTTTAGCAGTGGCAGCAGCTTCAAATTGCTGCCACGGGGGGAGATCTGCCAGCCAAGCCTCTGCTCCATGGCTGCGGCAATTCCTGCAGCTGCTCGGAGCCCCAGCATGCTCCTCACAGGTCCAGCTGGTGCTGGCAGTGACCAAAAATCCGTACTTGCCACCCCCACAGCCCCCAGAGCGTGGCCAGGACCCCCCTTCTCTCTCCCAGTGCCACCAAGGCATGTCCCCTCTCTCCAGGCTGGGTTGTACCTGGCACCAAGGTGAGGTGTGGGAACGGGAAGGGTTCCTGTAGCCCAGAAAAGGCAGCTTTGCCCTCCATTTCCTAAGGGAAGGGCTTTGGGATGCAGATCCTGGGCCACCAGCTGCACAGAGGTGTGACACCATTGCCAGTGTCCTCTTGGGAGGCTGCCCAGCCATGCTGCCCACACAGGTGACACAGCACTTCAGTCTCCCCACCAGAAAGAGCCCAGGAACAGGACATATATGGTCTTTTTCTACACCACAACCTCTGCAGATGACAAGCTCTGAGCTGAGCGCCACCTCTGCAAACCACACACATTCTGTCCCCAAAGAGCTCCTGGGATGGACGTGGCAGACATTTTACTCTCTGAGAGATGGAGGCAGCATTGCAGACACACCACACTCCTGCCAGGGGCTCAACCTGTGTTCTTTTAGAGGGGTTTGACCCCAAACACAGCTCCAACCTACCCTAGTAAGACACCCTGTTTGTATACAGCCACGTGCACAGCAAAAACCGGGCACTGCCAAGCAGCTGTGGGACAGAGGAGATTTTGTCTCCAGCCACGTGCTCCGACTGACTCCCTAGGGGTGGGCATTGAGTCACAGCTGGCACAGCCCTGGCCTGCTGTCAGCAGGAGAAGTCACACCTGGGAAGGCCCCTCAAGTGCCACCAGCCTCCCCCATACAGCTTGCACTCTCAGACACAGCTTACAGCAAAATAATTTCTAGAATTCAACAGAATCCGGAAATATGTAGCTGAGGCTGGGTTGGAAATACCCTGCTGCAAAGCCTGGCTCCTCAGGGCCCCAACACAGTCCCCAAGCTCTTAAAACAGAGTTCAGAGCACCTCAATTTGCTGTGCTAATCTCACTTTAATCTTGGGTTTTAACTTCTCTCAGACACAAAATCAAATTCTCTTTTCCCCTGTACAGTTTCGGTTTTTTGTAGCAGAGCAAAACTGTTCAAAAACCACGAGGTGGTAGATCTTGAGCCTCTCCCTGGCAGGGCTGGGCGTCCCTCAACCCCAAGACAGAAATTCAGGGCACAAAGGAAAGGCTTCTCAGTTATTTGTCAGGACACTGGATCAAAGCACTGGAACAATAATGGGGAACACTTTGGGAGACACCGCAGCAACAGGAATCTTGGAGCCTTAACCCATGACACCTCACAGGGATCTGAGTGCATCCCGAACCCTACCCTGAGCACTCCTCCTGTTTTGACTTTTGCAAACACACTCAGTTCATTTCTTTATAATGTTTTTCCAGCCCTCCCAGAGCCAAAAATTCAATTCCAGCGCCCCCCTGGCTGGGGCCATGGGGCTTGTCTTGGTTCCCTGCTCAGCTCTGGGCCTGTGGTGCCAGCTCAGGGATAATGTGACAGGGTCAGCAAACATTCCCTGCCTCCTGGAAAATGGTGAACACTCATTCCTTCCCACCACAAAGCCCTGCTCCTTACCCCAGGCCTTCCAGGACTTGGGAGAAGCCTTTGGGAAGAAGGCAGATGCTTCCAAATTGGGGTGCTGCTCCCCAAGCAGCCACAAGCCAGTCCCCAGCTTCAGGAGGCTGATTCCCTTTCTGACAGATCTTGCTGTTAAGGCATCTTCCTCCCAGTCCTGCATCCCAACTTCAATATCCACAAGCAAAAAAGGGTGAGGGATATATGTGACACAGTGAAATAGCCCCAACCACTGCAGGAAGCAGCAGCAAATTCAACATCCCTCCCCAGTTTATGGGCATCCTAAATCCATCCCTTCTGCCTGATGTGGCATCACCCCCTCTGTGGCTCAGCTGGGGCCAGCAGAAAGATTCTAGAAGCAATTCCTCACATGCAGAGCTGGGTCTGGAATCTGGCAGCCCTTGGATCTGCAGGCATCAGCCTGAAAGCTGTGGCTCTGCAGCTGAAATCTAAGAAGCCACTGCAGGCAGACAAGGGGCCAATTCCACACGAGGCAATGACCTTCCAAGGAGGCTCCCACACTCTCTGGGGTAAAACCCATCCCTTACCTTGTGCAGCAACACCAGGGCATTCTCCTTCCCAGCAGAAAGCTGGAAAGCATCTGGGGAAGGATGGCCAAAGCTCCTCCAGCATGGAAATCCCTGCTCAGGAAGCTCCATCCCTCCCTCCACCCTGTCTGCCAGCCCTGACACCTGATCCAGGATGGGGACAATGTGCCAGGGTGTTCTCCAGCCCCGCATTCCAGCAGCCTGACAGGGGAGGGGATGGATGCAGCAGGATGAAAATGCACTTTTAGGGGAGAATTGGGATTTCTTCCCCCACCCTACCACAATATCACAGGGTTAGATGTTGGTGTTGGGCACCGTGGCTGAGAAAGGACAGCTGGAAAACACTGAAGGTCAAACCTGTGAAGGTCAGACTTTTGGAGGTCAGCCCTGAGATGGAGCAGGGAGCTTAATCCGGCATAGTCCATCCTCCCTCTCCTGACGGCATCCTGCCCAAGCCCCACCCAGGAAAACGGGGCTGCGGCGGGGAGATTTCCTCCACTTGTCCCAATGCCCAAGTTCTGCCAGCCTGACCTCGATTCAGTTTTTAAAATCCTCTTCTTTCCCCCTTAGCACCTCCCCAGAAGCCACCAGAGGGACAGAGAAGTAAACAGGAGCAAATCAACAGGTCCCTGCCAGCGCACATCCCAGGGATGCACAGAGAGCAGGGACATCAGACTGAAGAGCCTGAGACATTCCCGAAGCATTCCCTCCCTGGAAGCATCCACCGTGACTCAGGAGCCCTGGGCTGGTATCCACCCCTCTCACACTCCTTCGGTGCAATATTCTCCCTGTTTGAACAGACACTGCTGCCTCTCACATCTTGCACCCTTTGGGGGTTTTGTGGGCAGATTTCCCTTTGTGAACTCCTCTCCAGCACAAGCCCAGGGTCAAATCAAAGGATACACCGCCTAATTGATATCAGATTCTCCCTGCCCAACAAAACAACCCCCTTTCCTGGGAAAAGGTGAAGGCTGAACCAAGCTGCCGGCTGTTCCTGCTTCCCTCCTGCCTCAGGACTGACAGAATTAAACAGTCATTAAATCCATCCAGGCAGAGCAAAAGGCAAACAAATCCCTCTGTCCATGCAGATGGGAGGGGAACAGCAGCTGGAAAAGCGCTCAAACCCTTCCGGGGAGGTGCGGCAGCTCTCCTGCCAAGGCTGGAGGGGCTCAGCCGGGGATGCTGCTTCCCCTCCTCCCTCCCAGCAGCCCTGTTTCCGGCACATGGCCGGCTCCGCTTCCCCGTGCCCGCCGCCCTCCTGCCTCCGGAGCGCTCTGCGGCATCCAGGGCCTGTCCTTGGCCCGGCCCGGCCCGGCTCAGAGCAGGCGAGGGCTGCGCTGGGGCTGCGCGGCACAGCCCGCAGAGGCGGCGGCGGGGAGGCTGCAGGTACGTGCGGGAAGCTGCGGGCAGGAAGCGGCCGGGAGGCACCCGTGCGTGTGCAGAAACGCCTCCTGTGCCTGCCTGACCTTCAGCGAGCAGAGCGTGCGAGCTGGGACGGGAGGGGAGCCTCTCGGGGCCGGCCGTCCTCACCGTGCTCCTTGTCTGGGGTCAAAAAGGCTCTTTTTGCCTCGCACGGAGAAAGCTGCGGGATGCCGGCTCCAGAGGCAGCCGGCATGGCAGCCCCGGCCTCCAGCCCGGGCGGCTGCGGGAGGTGCACACTCACCTTGGGCAGGTAGCTCCGCGTCTCCGTGTCTCTTTGTCACCCTGCGCAGGACATCCGCACGTCCCCGAGCTGGGAGCCCCGGCCCTTCCACCCGCGCCCCCCGTCCCAGCGGCATCCCTTACCTCTGTCCCCCGGCCGGACCAGTCACACCTTGGGAGCTGGCTCTTGCGCAGAGAGGAGGGAGGGAGGCAGGCAGAGGGAGGGGGGGAAACTTGGGAGTTTCCCACAATGCACCTCTGCAGACTGCATGAAGATGGAGAGCAGGGAGGGGGGGAGAGGGCGCTCCAATCCAGAGGGAAGGGCTGGGATCTGGAGGGGCCGGGTGCCAAGGGGGGGCCGCAGGGTGGTGAAGGGAGCCCAGCTGCATCTCCACATCCTCTGTCATTTGGGGCTGAGCTGGCTCAGCAGTTCAGGGCTGTCCCTGCAGCACTGACCCCTCTGCTGCTCCGTTTGTTTCTCCTCTGAATCCTGCCTGGATTAGCAGCAATTGCATGAAACATAGCAACAAAGTGGGGAGGACACACAGGAAAAAATACCTGGGAGCATGCCAGCCTGATAAATGGGGATGCCTCTGTGTCGACCACAGGCAATAGGAGTATGAGCTTCCCCCCGCCAGGATTTCCAACTGAGATGATCCCAGGCAGCGAGTTAAGGGATGTAAAACTGACTTGCCAAGGAGAAGCTCTGCACAGTGCAGGGAGGACACTGAAATGCTGTACCTTGGGTAATTCTGTGCCAGCTCTCCTTCCCTTCTCCCCAGACTGCTCCTTGTCCCAGCAGGCTGGGATTTGACACCCCTTTCCAGACCAGAGCCGGGCACACAGCCCAGTCCCACTGCAGAGTGCTGTCAGCCAGCCAGGCACTGGCAGACACAGCCACCTCCTCCTCATCCTCTTCCTCCTCCTCATTCTCACCAGCTAAAAGCAAGGAGACCTCTCTGTTACAGCCTCACCCCTCCAACCAGGTACAGGGCTCAAATTCCCATCCCTGTGTCACTTTCTGCTTGTATCCCAAAGCTCAGCAGGTTTTGGGATTGTCTGGAGCTCTTTTAGCCCTTATTTCAGAGCAAATTGGGCTGTGTGCTATTGCCCATCTGCCTCCACCAGTTACTTGGGACCCACCAACCACCCACTAGTGCTCAGCCAGGTGCATGTCTAAAAAATACTCAGGTTGCTTAAATCTCACTGCAAAGAAAAATCCTGCTTGTGTTTGAAGAGAGCTGCAGAATGAGGGGCTGGATGCAAGAACCTAAATCTCCCAGGACAGGCTGTGCTTCCAGGGCCTGCTTTGGGATGCAAGTACCCACACCCCCTGGGGCCAGGGATGGGCAAGGTTATTCCTTCTGTAGTCCTTGGCTCCAGGAGCCAGCTGGGCTCAGACAGGCTGGCACAGACAGGATTAGCTGTGGCTGATGCTCATGTACCCTCTGTTCCCTGTCTGGTCCTGCACCTAGCAGTGCCAGCACTCCCTGCTCTTTCAGAGACTTGTGCCAGGCACAGCCAGGACCTTTCCATGGCTCCAAACAGCTGCTTCCCCTTCCTAACACCTCCCAAATCTGCTGATCTAATGACAGCAGCAGAGGGGCTGAATTCCTGCAAAGCTGGTGGAAATCCACAGTTTAATGCAGGGGACACCCCCAAACCACTGCTTCCTTAGTGGTACCTCTTTGCTACCTCTGTATCAGGCAGGAATATCCTCAAGGTGGCAGGAGGAGGGAGGGAGGGAGCTTCCTGCAAGCCTTGTCCCCAGAGCCTGGATGAGGGGCTCCAGCAATGGTTTCCTTATGATCACACACTCTGCCTCTGCCTTAGGAGATAAACAGCCCCACGTGATGCTCTCACACGCCTCAGACCGGAATTCACGTTACATTTAAATTCTGAATGTAAACTTTTTTTTTTTTTAACTGAGGTAGGAAAAAGGGAAGTGAAGGAAAAGCTGTAAAAACAATACACTTCCCCCATCTCCCTGTGGCAGAGTCACATTCCCCCTAACGCAGCGCAGGCACAGCAAGCGGCAACCCTGGCTGAGACACAGCAAGGTGAAAATGGCTTTTTCAAGGTCAGAAGGAGTGGGAAACCTTTAGAAATGGTGCTGCTGGATTTTCCCCCTCCCCCTCTGCTCCCAGCACCTCCCAGGAGGAGTTAGCAGGCATAAGGACAGCCCTGGCTCCTGGGGAGCTCCCACTGCAAAACCCATAGGGGAATGTTGGTGGCAGCAGCATCCATGGGAAGGAACATAGAATCGTGGAATTGTTCGAGCCCTCTGAGGTTATCAGGACCAAACATTCCCCAGCACTGCCCAAGGCCATCACTATCCCTTGTCCCCAGGTGCCACATCCACGCAGCTTTTAAATCCCTCCAGGGACAGGGACTCCACCACTGCCCTGAGCAGCTGTGCCAGAACTGGACAACCCTTTCAGTGAAGGAATTTTCCCCAGTATTCAGTCTAAATGTCCCCTGACACACTTGAGACCATTTCCTTTGGAGAGAAACAGTTATCCCCAGAATTATTTTACATCCTGCAAGCCAGAGGGACAGTATAATGTCTGGCTCTGAGCAAGGAAATAAGGAGTCCATAATGAGTCCTGAAACTCCCAATGTGCCTTAAAACATCCTTTCTCCCTTTCCCAGTATCCCTCACAGACTGCTTTGCTAAACACATCATCCTGAAGCTTTTTTTTTTTTTTCATCATGGAAAGAAAATCATCACTCACAGACAATAAAATCATCGAGAGGGTTACCCCCTCCTAATCCAGACACAGGTGCCCTGTGCATAAACTGGAGCAGGCAAACCAGGAGAGCAGGTCACAGCACAGGCTCACACCCCTTTCATCCCTGAGCATCCAAAGATCCTAAAGGAGCCTCTCTCCTTTCCTAGAACCCCAGTTACAACCCACCCCATGGCTGGAGAGGGGGGGAAAAGGCCAAGCAGTGGCAAAACCCTGTGGCTGTTTGGGCAGCACCGCTTGTCTGTACCTCAAACTCGCGGGAAAGCAGGATGAGGGACGTTTCTCACAGTGGAATGACTTGCTGCAGCAGCCAAGGTGGGTTTCCCTGGCAGCAGGAAGTCCTTGCAGTGAAAAGCCAAGCCCTGCTCCCACTGGGGTACTATTTATAGCCTGGAATGCTGAGCAGCCTCACCTGGAGCCTCCCCACCAGCTGGCATGGGCCTGGGCTCTGAGTTCAGTTCTGGGCACTCCTTGTTGAAGCTGTTCTGGGGACAGGGTCACCCAGCTCTATCCAGGCAGCTCATCCCTGCAGTGAATTACATGGGCTTGTAATTC
The DNA here is from genome assembly GCF_901933205.1 of Camarhynchus parvulus. NCBI lineage: Eukaryota > Metazoa > Chordata > Aves > Passeriformes > Thraupidae > Camarhynchus > Camarhynchus parvulus. Next base: position 9,622,834 of record NC_044575.1, on the reverse strand, counting down.
CTCAATAAATAAACAATTCCTCTTGCATTGTTTAAAATCACAGAATATTTTGGGTTGGAAGTGACCTTAAAGCTCACCCAGTGCTCTCAGCACCTTCCAGCAGCCAGCTGGGCAGATTCTTTCCTCTTGGGGTGGGGATTAAGGATATCTCTGCAAGGGTCTGTGCTCTGGAGCCCAGGGACAGTGCCTTTGTCCTCTGAAGCATGAGTCAGAGGCTGCAGGCAGCCCCAGGCAGTTGCATTTGCTCCCAGGTGCATGAGGATGATAAAACAAGGGTTGATAGATCAGGATCAGGACCCAGAAGGAGAACGCCCAACCTACCAGAGTCCCCAGATCCTCACAAATTGTGTCCTTAGTGCCCCAGCCAGACTTAGGAGAGCACTGAGCATTGAAATCAGCAGCTGCTGGTGTGTCGGGAGCACAGGTGGGCTGGTGGGGAATTTCTCTGGGCTGGGAACTGACCCTGCTCCTCTTGGCACAGAGCACAGGTGGGACAGCAGAGAGCACATGGTCCGGGAGTCCCGCCAGGACAGGGAGCTGGGCACCTGTCCCAGGGAGAGCCTGTCCCTCCACAGCCACTTCACCACCCTGACCATCGCCAGGGAGCCTCGGAGCAAGCACAGAGCCAAGGATGGAGCTGTGGGAACCGGCCAGGGATGTGCCAGCACCAGCAGCGGAGCAGCCACCACTGCCACCACCACCACCATGCTGTTTGAACCCAGTGGAGACGGGCAAGCCCCGCAGGTCGTGGTGCTGGTGGGGGCCCCAGGGATGGGGAAGACAACAATGGTCAGGAAGGTGATGGTGGAGTGGGGAGAAGGGGCACTCCACAAGCAGTTTGACTTTGTCTTCCGCATTGACTGCAAAGCCATTGTCCTTCCCATGGAAGCCAGCATAGCAGACCTGGTTTCACAGTGCTGTCCTGGCCTGCAAGTGCCAGCTGGGAAGATTCTGGATGACCAGAAGAAGATCCTGTTCATTTTTGATGGCTTTGAGGCCCTGGGGTTTTCCTTGGTTCAGCCCGAAGCTGAGCTGAGCTCTGACCCCAGGGAGGTGAAGCCGCTGGAGCTCACCCTGATGAGCTTGTTGAAGAAGACTCTGCTCCCCAAAGCCTCTTTGCTCATCACCATGAGGCCAACGGCTCTTGGAAGCCTGAGGCAGTGCCTGAAGGGTGAGAATTACGTGGAGATACTGGGATTTTCGGCAGCCAGGAGGGAGGAGTATTTCCACAGGTATTTTGAGAACCCCAACAAAGCAGACGTGGCCTTCAGGTTTGTCAGAGGCAACGAGATCCTCTATAGCTTGTGTGTCATCCCTATCATGAGCTGGACCATCTGCACCATCCTTGAACAAGAGCTTTGTGGGAAGAAAAACCTCCTTGAGTGCTCCAGAACCACCACAGGGATGATGTTGTTCTACCTCTCCCAGTTACTGAAGTACAGGGACAAGGACAACCCACAAGTTCTCCAGCAGTTCCTACTCCAGCTTTGCTCCTTGGCTGCCGAGGGTATCTGGAAGCACAAGGTCCTCTTTGAGGAGAAGGAAATCAAGGACTGTGGCTTGGACCTGCCAGGTCTTCTCCCCTACTTCCTCAATGAAAGGATCCCAAAGGAAGGAGAAGACCATGAGAGTGTCTATGCTTTCACCCACCTGCATCTCCAGGAGTTTTTTGCAGCAATGTTTTACGTTCTGGAGGATGATGGGGAAATGATCAGCAGCTTGGGGAGGCTTGAGAAGGATGTAAATAAATTATTAGAAAGCTACAACAAGTCCAGAAAGGATTTGAATATAACAGTGCGATTCCTCTTTGGTCTGGTCAGCCAGAAATCCATAGAGTACATGGACAAAACTATTGGGTGCAGAATATCACCACGAGCCAGAGAAAAGCTGCTGGAGTGGCTTCAGGGGAGGCACAGAGGCCTCTCCCACCCTGGCCAAACAGTGAAGGTTTCGGAGATGGACACTTTCCACTTCTTGTTCGAGATGAACGAGAAGAACTTTGCACAAAGTGCACTGGGTCATTTCACTGACCTGGACTTGCAGGACACCAGGCTGACCCTGTATGACCAGATGGCTCTTTCCTTCTGCATCCAGCACTGGGCTGGGCTGGGCTCCATCACCCTCCAGGGATGCTCCTTCCACTGGCAGGATCCTGCGGCACAGCTGGATGTGTCAGTGCCTTGGTAAGTCCTGCTCCTCCTTGCTTTAATGCCCCAAAACTGCAAAGATTTCTCTTTCTCTGTCCCAAAAGATGATTCAGCTCCTCCCTTCCGAACACCAGTTTGGCCTTTCCCTGGGTGTTTGGTTCCTCAGCAGAGGATTTACTTATTACTGGGGAGAATAAGGAACACATGGGCTCCTCCATCCGCTGCCCACTGTGGAATTGATAGTATGGAGCTTCTTGGCTCGACCTGGCCAGGCCCACCTGTGCCCAGCTGTCACTCTGAGTTCCCATCATCCCCCTTCTCCCTTGAAAAGGGGGATCCCTTGTGCTGGAATGTTAAATGCACCCTGTGACTCACCTTACATCTCCTCGGGTGGCTCCAGCAGCAACGCTTGAGGTCCTTCGCTCCTCCAAAGCCACAAAGGTCCCTCTGGAGGAGCTGGAGGCTCTGCTCGGGGTGGGGGGGATGTGTGCTGGTGTCAGAACTGGGAGCTGCCAGCACCGCTGAGGGCTGCGCGTGCCCCGTGGCTCTGTTTCCCTGCAGCTCTGGAGTCTCAGGAACCGGAGGACATCCCGGTGCCCTCGTCGTGCGGCGGCAGGAGGAGCTGCCCTGCCCCATCCGCCTGCTCTGCCGGGCTCTGCGGCACCAGGACAGTGCCCTGCAGGTGCTCCGGTGAGAGACGCATGTGGAGCCCAAACCAGGGCTGGGATCCGGGCTGTGGGTGGGGCACCCAGACCACAGTGCAGAGGGTGAGGGGGTTGGTGCTGCCCCACTGCTCCCCGGGGACAATGGCAAGCAGCCAGGGGGAGGCCAGGCCCTCTTTACCTGAGGGTTTGGTGGGCAGGTGAGCAGCCAGGACAGGTGAGATGTGCTGAGCCCCTGTTCTCCGTGCTCTCCCGCAGGCTGCAGTGGTGCCAGCTGTCTGAGAGCTGCTGTGCAGAGCTGGCAGCGCTGCTGGCGGAGCACCCGGGCCTGGCCCAGCTGGAGCTGGCTGACAGCTCGCTGGGTGACAGCGGCGTGCGCCTCCTCTGTGAAGGGCTGCGGACTCCGGGCTGCCGCCTGCGCATCCTGCGGTGAGCACCCCCAGAATCCTGCGGGCATCTCAAACCTGAGAGCTCAGGAGACACCCCAGAGGATCGCCCTGGGGTGGCATGGTGCCTCTGTCCCACACTTCAGGCCAAGGAGTGCCGAGGTTGTGGCACCAGAGTGGGGAACACCACCATGGTGGGATGGCAGTAAGAGCACACAGGAGGCTCTGAGGGTTTTCCCGGGGTTCCCATCAGGCTGCGGTATTCCCGTATCACGAGTGCCAGCTGCGAGGACCTCGCTGCTGTGCTGGGCACCAACACCTGCCTGGAGGAGCTGGATTTGTCCTTCAGTGAGGGCCTGCGCGATGCTGGTGTGGAGCTGCTGTGTGAGGGGCTCCTGCACTGTACCTGCCCGCTACAGACACTGCGGTAAAGGGGCTGCAGGATGGGCGAGTGCTCCCTCCTTCTTATGCAGAGCTTTCTCCTTCCCACCTGGAGCAGCTCAGCAAGCAGAGGCCAAAGCCCTCCTTCCCTGTTTCCCTCGCTCCCACAGGCTGGGCAGCTGCCGGCTGTCGGGCGCCTCCTGCGCGGCCCTGGCTGCGCGGCTGCTGCAGGGGCCCCGTCTCACCTGCCTGGACCTGAGTGACAACGAGCTGCGAGCCCAGGGCGTCCTGCAGCTCTGCCAGCAGCTCCGGCATCCCGCCTGCCCGCTGAGGAGCCTGGGGTGAGTCAGGGCCCTGCCCCGGCCCCTTCCATGCCCGGCATTCCCGAGCCGGGCAGCGGAGGCTGCGGGACAGGCAGGGCCGCACCGGCACCGCGGCCGCTTCAGCACCTCGTTCCTCACAAGCTCCAACACCTTCTCCTCTGCTCCTGCCTCCTCCACGCCCAGGCTGAGCACGGACGGGTTCAGCCAGGCCCTGCTGCAGGAGCTGGACGCCCTCCGGGCCCTGCGGCCCGGCCTGAACATCGGGAACCTCCTGGAGCACGACGTGCCGCAGGCCGGGGCCATGGCCCGGCTGCCCTGCCACCGCGGCGTGCTGCCGGGGGGCAGGAAGGCGCTGCCTTCCTTCAGGAGACCTCCCATCCTTTAGGAAAATCCTTCCCACAACCAGAGCCATTCCCGGCCCAGCTCTCAATGCTGAGAGTGGGACTGAGCCTGCCTCACCCTCGGGCACAGGGAGGAGATCCTGCTGCATCTGTGGGGGAGGATCCGGGTCCTGTCCTCTCCCTTTTGCCCTCGCTGTTGCTGGCAGCAGTTGTATGCATTTGGCACTGATAAATAAAGACCCTGCAATCTCAGAAATCTCCTGGGCTCTTCCCTCTCAGCCCACCATTCCGTGGGATGTGTCTGTGGCTCCAGTTCCTGCCTCACATCCTTGTTCCTGGCTGGTGTACCTGGGATGGAAGTGCCAGCATCAGAATGACATTACAGGTCTGGGAGTGAGTGTCTGACCAGTCTGGATTTTAATAGGAAAAAGGGAAAATCACACTGAAATCAAAGAAAATCCCTACACAGGAGCAGTTTTCCTGCAGCGCTGGACAGTGAGGGCTGACCTCTGTGGGCAGGACCAGCCTTCCCTGGGGACAGGGCCCCATGACACTGCCACACACGTGTCCCCAGGGCTGTGGCATGGCCAGGACATCCTCATGGCAACGTCCCCAGGGCGCCGCTGCCGACATCATCATAGTCCATGTGTCCAGGGAGCTCTTCCAAAGGGTCTCTGGTGGCTCCTGGGGGACCTGGAGGGGAGTAGATCCCACCTTGGGGACAGCACAGAAAGGTGCCTGAGGGGGCAGGCAGCTCCGTGTCCCCCTGACAGACCCCACCCGGGCTCTGGCCACAGCAGCCATGGATCTGCTGCTGGGGCCCTGCCCGCCCCCACAGCCAAAGCCTGCCATGGAGTGGCTCTGCAGAGGGGACAGGGCAGCTGGGAGCCCTCTCACCTGTGGGGAGCACACAGATCCACCTCTGCCGTGCCACTCCCTCGGAGATGTCCCCAGTGCTGGCAGCAGGGGGCTCCTGGGGCACATCCAGGACATCGTCGTAGCCATCCGGGGCTCCTTGCTCGGGCCGGGCAGGGGGATCTGGGAAAAGCAGAGGGGGCCGTGGCAGTGAGCAGCGGCCCTGGCAGGGCTCAGGCTGTGCCATCCCCGCCAGCATTTCCATTTCAGCACGTGCTGGAGGCCCTGGGGTCCCACAGGGAAAGGCGATGTTTCACTGCACATTAATAAGGGAGGAGATTTGTCCCCTCAGCCCCCCCCAGCCCGGGTGTGTCCCCTGTCCCCACCTCTCCCTGCTGGGCTCCTGCCCTGTGGCCCTACCTGGGGCTGCCTCGGTGTCACTCCCCTCCACGCTGTCCCCGGTGTCATACGGCAGCTTCTTCACCCATCCCTCCAACAGGGAACCTGCAGGGGAGAAACAGGGACTTGGGGGTGGCCGCAAGTGGCACCGCCGGTGACAGAACCTCACACCACAGAGCGGGGCTGCTCTGGGACCGAGGGACACGCACAGCCCATGGCCAGGAGCCCCTGCTGGGCCACCAGGAGCCAGAGCTGCCGTGGGGCTCTCAGGCAGAGCCTTCACTGCGGGCACAGCTGGGGCACAAGGGCTGCGCCCACCTGGGGGAGTGGGCGCCTCCTGGTACTCGTGCATGGCTTTGTAATCCAGCTCCTCGTAGACAGCGTTGGAGATGGCATCTGCAGCTCTGCCAGGGCCTGGAAGGAGATGCAGCACTTACCTGCGGCCCTGGGCACTGTGGGGGGCACCGGGATCACCCTGGCCCCCTTCAGAGGCTGTTCCGCGGGGCAGGGGCCCCTGGACCCCAAACCGGATCTGTCCCCACCCGCACCCACCGGGACCCACCTCGGCCGGGCACGGCACAGCAGCAGCGCCAGGGCACCCAGGGACAGGCACAGCAGCGTCCCCAGCACCACGCACAGCACAGTGGGCACAGGCACAGGCCCCACGGCCACTGCCGGGGGCCTCCTTCTGGGCACCCCTGTGGGGACACAGGCAGGCAGTGAGGCCAGGGGGATCCCAGCCAGCCTGCTCTGGGGAATGCGGGCACGGGCAGAGCTACCTGTGCTGGTGGCACCCTCCGGATAGGGGGTAGTGTGTCCCGCAGTGCTGCCATCACTGTCCTCCTCACACTCCACGTGGGCGTGCCGTCGGTGCCACAGCTCTGCAGGTGCCAGGGTGCCGAGGGGCACTGCCAGAGCGAGCGGGCCCCGTCCTCACAGCCCACCCAGGCCAGCCAGGCCTCGGTCGGCTCCTGGGCGGGGACAGGCAAGAGCCAGCCCCGGTGCCCACAGCCCAGCTGGCGGCAGACGGTGGCGGCGGTGCTGGGGCTGGAGCCGTTGGGCGCACACGCGGCCCCAGGTGCCGTTGTAGGAGATCTCCAGGAAGCCCCGGCAGCGCCCAGGGCCCCTGCCAGCCGCACGGAGAGCTGCTCTGCAAAGGGGGGCAGGGGGTCACGGCACGGCCAGGAACCCCCCGGGGCCTCTGCCGGGCCCTGATCTGGGGCTGCCCGGCACTGACCTGAGCACACGGCCCCTGCCCCGCCGCCGCGCCCGCACTCGCGCCGTTCCGTGCGCCCGCATTCCCACAGAGACTCCTCCGGGCCGGAGCACTCGGGGCTGTACGGCCACAGCGGCCCCGGTGCCGGCACCCGAAGCGCCCAGCCCGGGGCCTGCAGTGCCGTGCCACAGCCCAGCTCCCGGCACACAACGGCCGCGTCCTGCAGCTCCCAGCCTTCCTGGCACACCCAGCTCCAGCTGCCACCGGAATAGACCTCCACACGCCCGGCACAGCGCCCAGAGCTCCCCACCAGCCTCACCTGCAGGCTGCCTGTGGGCACGGAAGCACTGGGCTGGGGTGGCTGCTTGGGGCACCGCCACCTCCGGCCCTTCTCGGGACACCCACCTGAGCAGACAATGACCATCTCCTCAAGGCTGCTGTTTGCTGCAGGGCCCATCCCTGAGATATCGCCCATCTCCTCCAGCTGATCATCCATCTCCTCAGGGCTGCTGATCAGTGCAGAGCCCACGCCCAAAATGCTGTCCATCTCTTCAGTCATGATGTCCACCTCGCTGGGGCTGCTGCTCAATGCAGGAGCCGTACCCAAGACCGTGTAAACGTCCCTGGGAAGGCCACAGCCCAGCACCGCACATATCATGTGCACATCCCATGACTTCCACTGTGCCAGAGGGACACGGCGCCAGGCCGGGCTGGTTATGGTCTCCTCCAGCCGCCCATCACACAAGCTCTGACCATCCACCAGCCTCAGGGACGTGACAAGGGCACCACCTGCAAAATAAAAAGCAGAGCCATGGGGTTGTAGCACCTGACTCACACCGTACTTCAGTCCAAAATACCTGCTGGCAATTCTGGGAAGGGTCTCAAAGGCCCTTAAGGCTCCTCACAGAGCTGCCATACCCACCTGAGCAGTTGACGGCGGCGGCGTTTCCGGGGGCACAGGGCGGCTTCCCCAGCACGGCCACGGGGCACTGGCCCGGGTGCCGCTCGCTCCCGCTGCAGCCGAAGGCGTCCGGCCGCAGCGGCCCCTCCCCGCTGCCGAAGGAGCCTCCCGGGAGCACGCTGAAGGCGCGCCCGCAGCCCACGTGCCGGCACAGGACGTGCGCATCGGGCAGGTCCCACTCGCTGGCGCACACGGAGCCCCACGTCCCCCTCACTGCCACCTCCACTCGCCCCGAGCATCCCGAGCTGCCGTTCCCCAGCCGGAAGCCCGTGTAGGCTGCGACAGGAACAGCCTTGAGAGCACTGATGCTGCGGGGACCCCAACTGCCCCCGCTGTCCCCGCCACTTACAGGAGCAGATGACGCTGCCAGGGCCGCTGCAGCCCTGCCTCTGGGGCGCACGCCGCGCACAGGCACTGAGGAGGGGCTCGGTGCCGTTGCATTGGAAGCCCCCGTCCCAGAGCGATCCCGACACTGCCCCAAAACGGCCACTGCCGGGGATGGCGATCACCTCGCCGCAGCCCAGCTCCCTGCACACCACCTGGGCCGCCTCCATGTCCACCTCATCCTCGCAGACACCGACCCAGGCCCGGCCCTGACGCACCTCCAGCCGCCCGGCACAGGCTCCATCGCCACCGACCAGCTGGGAAAAGCCTGTGGGAGCAGTGCAGGGCCAGCGACAAGGGATGGGCATGAACAGCCTCAACCCCCCAGGCCCCGCTCCTACCTTGACAGACAACGGCAGTGTCGAAATCATGGATGCTGCTGTTATAGGGTCCCCAGCCACGGATCTCGCAGTCCCAGAGCGCGGCCTCGTCCCCTCTGCAGTCCACCAGGGCCAGGCTGACGAGCCCGTCCCCTGCGCCACGGGCAATGTAGGCAGCGGAAGCCGAGCCACAGCCCAGCTGCTGGCAAACCACCTCGGCATCCTCCATGTCCCAGCCGTCGTCTGCCACCGAGCCCCAGTGTCCCTGCAGCTTCACCTCCACCCTCCCGGCACAGGGACTGCCGCCGCCCGCCAGCCTCAGCTCCACGGCATCTGCACAGGGGCACCGGCACGGCTCAGACCAGCCCGCGATGCCCCAGCACAAGGTGGCCGTGCCAGCACGGCCAGCGTGTCCCCTCACCTGTGCAGGTCACGCCCACATCCCACTCGTGGCCGCAGAAATGCTGTCCCCATCCGAAGTGCGGACAGTGCTCCAGCGCATCCTCGGTGCCGACGCAGAAGAAGGGCTGCAGCCAGATCCGCCCGCTGCCCTGCCCGAACGGGGCGTGCAGGGACGCCCTGGCCACCCGGCCGCAGCCCAGCTGCCGGCACACCACCACGGCCCAGCGAGCCTCCCAGTCGAAGTCGAAGACGCACACGGAGCCCCACTCACCGTCGTGCTTCACCTCCACGCGCCCGGCACAGCGCCCGCCGCCGCCCACCAGCCGCAGCTCCCCGAGCCTGCGGCACGGAGGCTGCTGAGCCGGGCCCGCCGCCGCCGCGGGCCCCGCTCCCGCCCGCCCGACACTCACCCCCGCACAGCCACACGCACACGAGCAGCCCCAGAGCCAGCAGCGGCCCCATGGCCACCGGCCCCCAGCCAGCGCGGCCAGGGCACCTCTGCCGGCGCCCGAGCCAGTGCACGCAGCAGCAGCAGCACCGGGGGGAGCAGCCTTTATCAGGCGCCTCATCTCCCGGCTGCGGGGCCGCGGCCTCCAATAACCTGCTTCGTGCCCAAATATGAGCCTCGCCTGCGCCTCTGCCGTCACACACCTCGCCACAGTGGGCTGCCACCCGGATGTCCCCGGGGGGAGACAGCCCCCCCACAGCACCTGCCCTGCGGGGGCCCCTCCTGCATCCCCCGGGGCTCCAACGCTGCTGCTGGAGCCTGCCGAGAGCCACCCTGATGGGGAGGACGGGCTCCAGACCACATCCTACCGAGAGCATCCACGGAACCACTTCTAGGTCGGGCACCTGCAAAGCTCAAAGCCCCACGCTCGGGGCGCTCCGCTCCCGGCTGCTCGGAGCCCCCGGGCGGGTGGCAGCAGCCCCCGGCTCTCGGCGGGGCTGCCAGCTGCCAGCTGCCCGGTCCCTCGCGGCGCCGCTGGCACATGGCGCTGCTGCCGCAGCTGTGGCCCCGCGCTCGCCTCGCCCCAGGGCAGGAAGGAGGCGCTCACCGCCCGGCGGCTCCCGGCCTCGCCAGCGACCGCACGCGCCTCCCGACACCTGCGCTGCCGCCGACAGCGCCGCGCCTCCGCGGCAGCTCTGCCCCGCCGCTCCCGGCCCCTGCAGCCCGCCAGCCGCGCACGGCAGGAAACGTCCCGGGCTCACCCTTCACAGCACTCTCCGGCAGCGCGTTCCCAATGCAAGGATCCGCTTGCGCTGCTGGCACCGACATCCATTCACAGCCGCGGCTCCACTGACCCCCGCTGGCCCCGGAGGTTCCCCAAAAACCCAGACCTCACATTTCCTCATCATTTCCACCCCAGCTTTCCCACGGCACAATCGCAGGAGACTCCCTCTGTAAATCCGAGTGCTGCTGCCGCGGGAAAGCAGAAACAGCCCCAGCTGCCGCCTCCAGGATTGTCCCAGGCAAAGGACTAGGGCTTTGAGCCTCTCACATTCCAAGCACAAAAAGTCCACTCTAAAGGCTCTCTTCCTCCTGATCCTCCTCTCCCGCTGGCTCTCTCAGTGTCCCTCACCTGGCCGGGATCCCGCTTACCCCGGCCCTTTGTTATGCAAACGATCGGCACGTCCCGGACTCTCGTCCCGGGCTCCGGCGCAGAGCAAACGGAGCGGCTGGAAACGCAGCTGCTGCCCATGCACCGGCAGCGCAGCCATTCCTGCCCGGCACCACGTCCCGGTCCCTCGCTGTGCGGCGGCGGGAGGAGCCGCCCTGCCCCATCCCGCCGCGCTGCCGGGCCCTGCGGCACCGGGCCCTGTCCGAGGCTGCTCCGCTCACGGACGCACGCACCGCACGGAGCCCACAGCGGGCCGGGTGGGCCGGGACACCCGAACCGGAGGGCACTGGCTGGGTCGGTGGCTGGGTGGCTGCTGTCCCGGCCACAGCGGACAGGAGAACTCCGAGTCCACGGACACATCTGGGGGCCCTGAGGAGGCTCTGAGGCTCTTTCCCGAGAGTTCTCATTGGGCTGCGGTATTGCCGCCTCAGCAGCCCCTGCTGCTGCGAGCAGCTCAGCCACTGCTCCGCCCTTCCCACCTGGAGCAGCTCAGCAAGCAGAGGCCAAAGCCCTCCTTCCCTGTTTCCCTCGCTCCCACAGGCTGGGCAGCTGCCGGCTGTCGGGCGCCTCCTGCGCGGCCCTGGCTGCGCGGCTGCTGCAGGGGCCCCGTCTCACCTGCCTGGACCTGAGTGACAACGAGCTGCGAGCCCAGGGCGTCCTGCAGCTCTGCCAGCAGCTCCGGCATCCCGCCTGCCCGCTGAGGAGCCTGGGGTGAGTCAGGGCCCTGCCCCGGCCCCTTCCATGCCCGGCATTCCCGAGCCGGGCAGCGGAGGCTGCGGGACAGGCAGGGCCGCACCGGCACCGCGGCCGCTTCAGCACCTCGTTCCTCACAAGCTCCAACACCTTCTCCTCTGCTCCTGCCTCCTCCACGCCCAGGCTGAGCACGGACGGGTTCAGCCAGGCCCTGCTGCAGGAGCTGGACGCCCTCCGGGCCCTGCGGCCCGGCCTGAACATCGGGAACCTCCTGGAGCACGACGTGCCGCAGGCCGGGGCCATGGCCCGGCTGCCCTGCCACCGCGGCGTGCTGCCGGGGGACAGGAAGGCGCTGCCCTCCTTCAGGAGACCTCCCATCCTTTAGGAAAATCCTTCCCACAACGAGAGCCAGTCCTGACCCAGCTCTCAATGCTGAGAGTGGGACTGAGCCTGCCTCACCCTCGGGCACAGGGAGGAGATCCTGCTGCATCTGTGGGGGAGGATCCGGGTCCTGTCCTCTCCCTTTTGCCCTCGCTGTTGCTGGCAGCAGATGTGTGCCTTTGGCAGTGCCAAACAGAGACCCTGCAGACAATCCCAGCCATCTCCCACTACTTCTTCCTCAGCCCACCATTCCCTGGCATGTGTCTGTGGTTCCAGTTCCTGCCTCACATCCTTGTGCCTGGCTGGTGTACCTGGCATAGAAGTGCCGGCACAACAATGACATTACAGGCTGGGAGTGAATCTATGACCAGTTTGGGTTTTAATAGGAAAAAGGGAAAATCACACTGAAATCAAAGAAAATCCCTACACAGGAGCAGTTTTCCTGCAGCGCTGGACAGTGAGGGCTGACCTCTGTGGGCAGGACCAGCCTTCCCTGGGGACAGGGCCCCATGACACTGCCACACACGTGTCCCCAGGGCTGTGGCATGGCCAGGACATCCTCATGGCAACGTCCCCAGGGCGCCGCTGCCAACATCATCATAGTCCATGTGTCCAGGGAGCTCTTCCAAAGGGTCTCTGGTGGCTCCTGGGGGGCCTGGAGGGGAATAGATCCCACCTTGGGGACAGCACAGAAAGGTGCCTGAGGGGGCAGGCAGCTCCGTGTCCCCCTGACAGACCCCACCCGGGCTCTGGCCACAGCAGCCATGGATCTGCTGCTGGGGCCCTGCCCGCCCCCACAGCCAAAGCCTGCCATGGAGTGGCTCTGCAGAGGGGACAGGGCAGCTGGGAGCCCTCTCACCTGTGGGGAGCACACAGATCCACCTCTGCCGTGCCACTCCCTCGGAGATGTCCCCAGTGCTGGCAGCGGGGAGCTCCTGGGGCACATCCAGGACATCGTCGTAGCCATCCGGGGCTCCTTGCTCGGGCCGGGCAGGGGGATCTGGGAAAAGCAGAGGGGGCCGTGGCAGTGAGCAGCGGCCCTGGCAGGGCTCAGGCTGTGCCATCCCCGCCAGCATTTCCATTTCAGCACGTGCTGGAGGCCCTGGGGTCCCACAGGGAAAGGCGATGTTTCACTGCACATTAATAAGGGAGGAGATTTGTCCCCTCAGCCCCCCCCAGCCCGGGTGTGTCCCCTGTCCCCAGCTCTCCCTGCTGGACTCCTGCCCTGTGGCCCTACCTGGGGCTGCCTCGGTGTCACTCCCCTCCACGCTGTCCCCGGTGTCATACGGCAGCTTCTTCACCCATCCCTCCAACAGGGAACCTGCAGGGGAGAAACAGGGACTTGGGGGTGGCCGCAAGTGGCACCGCCGGTGACAGAACCTCACACCACAGAGCGGGGCTGCTCTGGGACCGAGGGACACGCACAGCCCATGGCCAGGAGCCCCTGCTGGGCCACCAGGAGCCAGAGCTGCCGTGGGGCTCTCAGGCAGAGCCTTCACTGCGGGCACAGCTGGGGCACAAGGGCTGCGCCCACCTGGGGGAGTGGGCGCCTCCTGGTACTCGTGCATGGCTTTGTAATCCAGCTCCTCGTAGACAGCGTTGGAGATGGCATCTGCAGCTCTGCCAGGGCCTGGAAGGAGATGCAGCACTTACCTGCGGCACTGGGCACTGTGGGGGGCACCAGGATCACCCCTGGCCCCCTTCTGAGCTGTTCCGCAGGGCAGGGGCCCCTGGACCCCCAAACCGGATCTGTCCCCACCCGCACCCACCGGGACCCACCTCGGCGCCGGGCACGGCACAGCAGCAGCGCCAGGGCACCCAGGGACAGGCACAGCAGCGTCCCCAGCACCACGCACAGCACAGTGGGCACAGGCACAGGCCCCACGGCCACTGCCGGGGGCCTCCTTCTGGGCACCCCTGTGGGGACACAGGCAGGCAGTGAGGCCAGGGGGATCCCAGCCAGCCTGCTCTGGGGAATGCGGGCACGGGCAGAGCTACCTGTGCTGGTGGCACCCTCCGGATAGGGGGTAGTGTGTCCCGCAGTGCTGCCATCACTGTCCTCCTCACACTCCACGTGGGCGTGCCCGTCGGTGCCACAGCTCTGCAAGTGCCAGGGTGCCGAGGGGCACTGCCAGAGCGAGCGGGCCCCGTCCTCACAGCCCACCCAGGCCAGCCAGGCCTCGGTCGGCTCCTGGGCGGGGACAGGCAAGAGCCAGCCCCGGTGCCCACAGCCCAGCTGGCGGCAGACGGTGGCGGCGGTGCTGGGGCTGGAGCCGTTGGCGCACACGCGGCCCCAGGTGCCGTTGTAGGAGATCTCCAGGAAGCCCCGGCAGCGCCCAGGGCCCCCTGCCAGCCGCACGGAGAGCTGCTCTGCAAGGGGGGCAGGGGGGTCACGGCACGGCCAGGAACCCCCCGGGGCCTCTGCCGGGCCCTGATCTGGGGCTGCCCGGCACTGACCTGAGCACACGGCCCCTGCCCCGCCGCCGCGCCCGCACTCGCGCCGTTCCGTGCGCCCGCATTCCCACAGAGACTCCTCCGGGCCGGAGCACTCGGGGCTGTACGGCCACAGCGGCCCCGTGCCGGCACCCGAGCGCGCCCAGCCCGGGGCCTGCAGTGCCGTGCCACAGCCCAGCTCCCGGCACACAACGGCCGCGTCCTGCAGCTCCCAGCCTTCCTGGCACACCCAGCTCCAGCTGCCACCGGAATAGACCTCCACATGCCCGGCACAGCGCCCAGAGCTCCCCACCAGCCTCACCTGCAGGCTGCCTGTGGGCACGGAAGCACTGGGCTGGGGTGGCTGCTTGGGGCACCGCCACCTCCGGCCCTTCTCCGGATACGCACCTGAGCAGACAAGGTAGGTGCCATGAGGGATGTCAGCTGGTGCAGTGGTCATAAGGGCATAATCTCTCCCAAAATAATTTTCCGATATGGTCGTAGTATCCTGAGCAGTGGTCATCTGGTTAATGGTTGCGATCACCCTTATCAAGATGTTCCACTTCTTCTTGTTTTGCGACAGATCGAACTTCCCAGGGACACCATGACTCTTCTCCAGTTCTCCACAGCCCAGCTTCCAGCACACCTTGCTGAAATTCCGTAGAAGCGAAACCTCTCCTGGCACACGGAGCCAAGTCCCGTTGACTGTGTTCAACTCCAGAAACCCATCACACCGGGTCTCACCCTTCACCAGCCGCAGGGACTTGACAGAGACTGTAAGATGGACCAACTCAGCCCTTCACCAAAAAACACCCCTGCATCTTCTGATACCACTACTTGGCAGGGCCCCAAAAGCCCTTAAGGCTCCTCACAGAGCTGCCATACCCACCTGAGCAGTTGACGGCGGCGGCGTTTCCGGGGGCACAGGGCGGCTTCCCCAGCACGGCCACGGGGCACTGGCCCGGGTGCCGCTCGCTCCCGCTGCAGCCGAAGGCGTCCGGCCGCAGCGGCCCCTCCCCGCTGCCGAAGGAGCCTCCCGGGAGCACGCTGAAGGCGCGCCCGCAGCCCACGTGCCGGCACAGGACGTGCGCATCGGGCAGGTCCCACTCGCTGGCGCACACGGAGCCCCACGTCCCCCTCACTGCCACCTCCACTCGCCCCGAGCATCCCGAGCTGCCGTTCCCCAGCCGGAAGCCCGTGTAGGCTGCGACAGGAACAGCCTTGAGAGCACTGATGCTGCGGGGACCCCAACTGCCCCCGCTGTCCCCGCCACTTACAGGAGCAGATGACGCTGCCAGGGCCGCTGCAGCCCTGCCTCTGGGGCGCACGCCGCGCACAGGCACTGAGGAGGGGCTCGGTGCCGTTGCATTGGAAGCCCCCGTCCCAGAGCGATCCCGACACTGCCCCAAAACGGCCACTGCCGGGGATGGCGATCACCTCGCCGCAGCCCAGCTCCCTGCACACCACCTGGGCCGCCTCCATGTCCACCTCATCCTCGCAGACACCGACCCAGGCCCGGCCCTGACGCACCTCCAGCCGCCCGGCACAGGCTCCATCGCCACCGACCAGCTGGGAAAAGCCTGTGGGAGCAGTGCAGGGCCAGCGACAAGGGATGGGCATGAACAGCCTCAACCCCCCAGGCCCCGCTCCTACCTTGACAGACAACGGCAGTGTCGAAATCATGGATGCTGCTGTTATAGGGTCCCCAGCCACGGATCTCGCAGTCCCAGAGCGCGGCCTCGTCCCCTCTGCAGTCCACCAGGGCCAGGCTGACGAGCCCGTCCCCTGCGCCACGGGCAATGTAGGCAGCGGAAGCCGAGCCACAGCCCAGCTGCTGGCAAACCACCTCGGCATCCTCCATGTCCCAGCCGTCGTCTGCCACCGAGCCCCAGTGTCCCTGCAGCTTCACCTCCACCCTCCCGGCACAGGGACTGCCGCCGCCCGCCAGCCTCAGCTCCACGGCATCTGCACAGGGGCACCGGCACGGCTCAGACCAGCCCGCGATGCCCCAGCACAAGGTGGCCGTGCCAGCACGGCCAGCGTGTCCCCTCACCTGTGCAGGTCACGCCCACATCCCACTCGTGGCCGCAGAAATGCTGTCCCCATCCGAAGTGCGGACAGTGCTCCAGCGCATCCTCGGTGCCGACGCAGAAGAAGGGCTGCAGCCAGATCCGCCCGCTGCCCTGCCCGAACGGGGCGTGCAGGGACGCCCTGGCCACCCGCCGCAGCCCAGCTGCCGGCACACCACCACGGCCCAGCGAGCCTCCCAGTCGAAGTCGAAGACGCACACGGAGCCCCACTCACCGTCGTGCTTCACCTCCACGCGCCCGGCACAGCGCCCGCCGCCGCCCACCAGCCGCAGCTCCCCGGAGCCTGCGGCACGGAGGCTGCTGAGCCGGGCCCGCCGCCGCCGCGGGCCCCGCTCCCGCCCGCCCGACACTCACCCCCGCACAGCCACACGCACACGAGCAGCCCCAGAGCCAGCAGCGGCCCCATGGCCACCGGCCCCCAGCCAGCGCGGCCAGGGCACCTCTGCCGGCGCCCGAGCCAGTGCACGCAGCAGCAGCAGCACCGGGGAGCAGCCTTTATCAGGCGCCTCATCTCCCGGCTGCGGGGCCGCGGCCTCCAATAACCTGCTTCGTGCCCAAATATGAGCCTCGCCTGCGCCTCTGCCGTCACACACCTCGCCACAGTGGGCTGCCACCCGGATGTCCCGGGGGAGACAGCCCCCCACAGCACCTGCCCTGCGGGGCCCCTCCTGCATCCCCGGGGCTCCAACGCTGCTGCTGGAGCCTGCCGAGAGCCACCCTGATGGGGGAGGACGGGCTCCAGACCACATCCTACCGAGAGCATCCACGGAACCACTTCTAGGTCGGGCACCTGCAAAGCTCAAAGCCCCACGCTCGGGCGCTCCGGCTCCCGGCTGCTCGGAGCCCCGGGCGGGTGGCAGCAGCCCCCGGCTCTCGGCGGGGCTGCCAGCTGCCAGCTGCCCGGTCCCTCGCGGCGCCGCTGGCACATGGCGCTGCTGCCGCAGCTGTGGCCCCGCGCTCGCCTCGCCCCAGGGCAGGAAGGAGGCGCTCACCGCCCGGCGGCTCCCGGCCTCGCCAGCGACCGCACGCGCCTCCCGACACCTGCGCTGCCGCCGACAGCGCCGCGCCTCCGCGGCAGCTCTGCCCCGCGGTAAAGCCACATTCCGGGGGGGCACAGAGCCCACTTCATTTTGTGGGGACCCACCTGCGTTATCTTGGATCAAGCACCACCGAAAAACACGGGGTTTAGTAGGGGGGAGCAGGAGCTCTCTTGAGTTGTCGGCTCTGTGTGAGGGTGACAGTGGGTCTGAGCCATCCCCAGCAGTGCTGAGCAGTGACAGTGCCAGCAGAACAGCATGCTCCCGGCGGAGTTACTCCTGCAGCAGCGTAGTCACCGCTGTGAATAACGCCAATCACTTGTTTTTAAATTTTTAAAAGTTTAATAGTAAAAAAATTGTTATAAAAATAGTAACACAATTAGAATCATAATAATTTGGACAATTTGAATTAGGACAATATGAGACAATAGCGAGTTACAGACGTCCGGGTATCTTTTTCTGGGCAGCACGAGCCCGGAAGAGGACACACGTTAACAGAGGATTAACCCTTAAAAACAATAGCCTGTTGCATATTCATACCCTTCATACATGATGCATAAATTCCATTCAAATACAGGATTCTGTCTGGTCATCATCAACTTTTTCCTCTGAATCCTAACAGCGCCTTGGAGGCGGGAAGAATTCAGTTTCTTCTGATAAGAGAACAATAAATTCCTTTTCTCTGAAAGATTTAGGTGTCCTCTGGCTGCTATCTCGCTGCAAGTCCTTTCTTCACAAAAAAAAGTATCCTACGTAGCATAGTTTCTATTTCAACATTTTTGATAACCTAAAACTATATTTAACACACTACTTAAGAGAAATAATACAACATTACTTTCTAACACAACACATATAATATTCATTTTAATACTTGCGAAAAGCCAATCATAAAATACGCATTTTTCACAACCGCCATGAGCCACCAGCCCTTCTGTGGGACTCGGGACCTGCCACCTGCCAGTGTCCTCGTGTCACCCCAGGATATCTCGTGAGCTGCCCTAAACCCTGTTAAGCCCTGAGGTGTCCCCCCTAGTGTTTCGCACGGCGCTGCTGCGGCTGCCTGTCCTTCCTGCCCGCACGCAGACCCAGCCGGGGCTGGCGGGAGGGGACGACCCGGCTACGCTCTCCCCGCGGCGGGCGGGAACCCTCACAGTGGGTCCCGGCGACATTATCAACCTCCCATTCCACACCGCGGCCTTTGCATGTAGGTGGCAAAGTGCCACAGGAGGTTTCATTCCGGAATGCCTCCCGTGTCTCTTGGAACGACACTCCAGAAAGGCGGGGGGAGACGAGAAACCAGAACCACGTGAGAACCGGGGGCGCGGCTGCCCCTGCTGGACACGCCTCCCTTCCCTATGACCACGCCCCACTCGCGGAGCCCCCGCCCCGCAGCGCCACCCCCGGGCCGGCAGGGGGAGCCCCGCGCAGCCGCGACGATCCGGAAAGAACCGAGCGCTGGCGGAGGCGGCCGAGCCAGGGCTGGCGGCGCGGGCGGAGCGGGCGCGATGGCGCAGCAAGTCGAGCAGCTGCGGGCGGACGGCGTGGACAAGGAGGTGCTGCGGGAGGGCACCGGGCCGCTGCCAGACTTCCGCGACGGCACCAAGGTCAGGTCTGCGGGGGGACGGGCGGGGTGGGGGATGTGGGAAGCGGAACGCGGCGGGGCAGGCGCGCATGCGCGCCCTCCCCCCCTTCCCCCCCCCCGCCTGAGTCGCCATGGTGACGCCGCGGGCTCTTCCTGCTCCTTCAGGCCACTTTCCACTACCGGACGCTGCGGTGCGGCGATGAGGAGACGCCGGTGGACGACAGCAGGGCGCGGGGGAAGCCCATGGAGCTCATCGCCGGGAAAAAGTTCAAGCTGCCCGTGTGGGAAGCGGCGCTGCGAACCATGCGGCCCGGCGAGCGCGCACGCTTCCGCTGCGACACCAAGGTGGGCGGGCCCGGCACCTGCCGGGGGCGTGGTGTGAGGCTCGGGGGCGTGGTCTGTGCAGGTGGGCGGTGACTTTGTGTGGTGGGCGCGAGTGGCGGGACCCCCGGTGCGCTCCAGCCGCGCGGTTCGAGGCTGGAGCATCCTTATATTTTTCCCCCCGCCCTCTTCAAATTCCCTTCCCTCCCGCAGCACGTGGTGCTTTACCCACTAGTGTCCAAGAGCCTGCGGAACATCGCAGCAGGGAAGGACCCGCTGGAGGGGCAGCGGCACTGCTGCAGCATTGCCCAGATGCACGAGCACTACTCCCTGGGGTACCCCGACCTCGACGAGCTCCAGAAGAACCCCCAGCCCCTCATCTTTGACATCGAGGTGCTGAAGGTGAGGTGCCGGCATGGGGAGCTCGGGGTGAAAGTGTCCAGAAAACACACAGATGTGGCATGTGGGATGTGGTTTAGTAGTGGCCCTGGCAGTGCAGGACTCGAGGACTCTAGAGGTCTTCTCCAACCTGAACGATTCCATGATCCTGTTCTCTGATTCCATGATGGGGTGCTGGCAGGTGGAGCCACCCGGCTCCTACCAGCAGGACCCATGGGCCATGACAGATGAGGAGAAGCTCCAGGCTGTGCCCCAGATCCACAAGGAAGGCAATGAGCTGTACCGGCAGGGCAAGGTGTCTGAGGCAGCTGCCAAATACTACGATGCCATCGCCTGTCTCAAGAACCTGCAGATGAAGGTGGGTCTCCCCAGATACACACAGGCGTCCTTGGGAATGCAGGGCTTAAGAGCTTCCCCTCACTCTCCCTGCTCTGTCTGCCACAGGAGCAGCCAGGCTCTCCAGACTGGATCGAGCTTGACCAGAAGATCACACCCCTGCTCTTAAACTACTGCCAGTGCAAGCTGCAGTGTGAGGAGTACTACGAGGTGCTGGACCACTGCTCCTCCATCCTCAACAAGTACGAGGGTAAGGAGCCACGAGCCATCCCAGGTGGCTCTGGAGGGCACCAGGACACCCCCTCCGCTGACCCTGACTCTCTCCCCACAGACAATGTCAAGGCCTACTTCAAGCGGGGCAAGGCCCATGCGGCCGTGTGGAACGTGGCCGAGGCTCAGGCTGACTTCGCCAAAGTCCTGGCGCTTGATCCCTCACTGCGCCCCGTGGTGTCCAAGGAGCTGCGGAGCCTGGAAGCGCGGCTGCGGGAGAAGGACGCCGAGGACAAGATCCGCTTCAAGGGCATCTTCTCCCAGTAGAGTCCGTGGCTGCAAGGGAGAGCTCAGTGCTCTCGGGACAGGTTCTTTTAGATATTCCACATGTGGAATGGTCATGGATGTTTATTAATGTTTAATACAGATTTTACTTATTTGAAGTCAGTGGAAATGGCCCCGGAGCTTGCCACGGCCTGGGGACACAGCCAGGGCTCATCGTCACGCCAGGGATACGTGGGTGACAGAAGCCTGCTGCTTCCTGCCAACTTTTATCACTTATTTGATGTTTTTATACTTTATGGTGGCCATGGAGGGGCGGCACTGAGCCTTGGCCCCAGCTCCAACCCGTTCATGCCTGTTCTCCGTGCCACACCATTGTCACTTAGCCAGGCTGCTGCTATCATCCCAAACCAGTGTCTTCTCTTGTCATGTCAGTGTCGGGAATATTTTATATAGAGTATCAGCTTGTTCCTGCTATCTCTATAAATCTCTGATCATGCTATGCCAAGATAAACTCAAGTAAAACCAGTCATACCCCCTGGTCACTACAAAAGATTGCTGCTAGAGGTAAAACGAGGGGAAACCAAGTTGGAGAGGGGGAGGGTATCAGCATTGGCACAGCCCACACACCCCAGGCTCCTTTCCCTGTCCTAAATTGCTTGTGACCCAACTGCTGTGCCCCACAGCCATCTCCCTGTGGGACATGGTGTCCCTGGAGGCCTCCCAGGACTTTCCCAGTGGGTGGGAACCCTGCAGCCACAGGCACAGAGCAGACTCATAAGTGCTGGCACCTTGTCATAACATCTCTTTATTCAACACCGAAACAAAAGGGGGGGGAACAGAGGAACCACTCTGGAACCCCAACCCAGCCCTGCGCCGTGACACCGGACGGAAATAAATAGGTGGGGAGGTGCCACTCGCTCTGGGGCACAGCCACAGCCCCCAGTTCTGCACAGGGATAATGACCCTGGGGTGCAAACCCCACTGGGCACTGCCCAACGGCCCCAAAGGACCAGAGGGGACGGGGCTGGGGGCAGCAGGGAGGACCCAGGGTGGCTCTGCCCTGAGGGGATCACTCTGGTCCTCTGGGGGGCTCTAAGCCTTCTCCCAGCACCCCGTGGTCTCAGGGGACCCAGCACCCTCATCTCCTTGCGATGGCCTCATGGCCCAGCACTGGCTCTGTCCCCAGGTGCTCCTTGCTGGGAAATCAGGGATGTGGCAGAAGGGGGACATGGCCGTGCCACCCTCACTCCTCACCCTCCAGCTTGAGGCTGATGCTGCGGGGCTTGGTCCGGGAAAAGCCAGGGGGTGCTGAGGGGGGCCCCCCATCCCGCTCTGCCTGGCTGGAGCCCCGGGAGCGCAGGAGCTGGCTCTGCTTCCGCAGGAAGTCGACAGGCGCTGGGCAGCCATAGGTGCCTTTGCCCAGCACAGGTCGTGGGGGGCCCTTGGGGGAGTGAGCCAGGGCTGCAGCTTCCAACTGGGCCAGGTGGGCAACATAACCCTCAGAGAGGAACTGCAGGACACACAGACAGCCTGAGCCAGTGGCCATGGCCGGCTGGTGGGGTCAGCCACCATCCCCTGCGTCCCCAGTCTGTCCCCAGCCCTGCCACCACCATACCTGGCACTGGTTGTGGAACTTCTTGACGGCCCGTCCCACAATGTAGATGTGTGCTGGCGCGAGTCCCAGTGAGCTGTAGACGGAGACATCCTTGGTGGAGCCGTAGCCAGCGACTATGGAGATCTCTGCCTGCCCAGGGACAAGAGCATTAGGGCAAGGAACAACTCTTCCCACAGGGACAGCTACCCCTAAGGGCTTGGACACCCTCATGTTAAGAGGGATGGCTGGGAGCTGCCCTGAGAAGCTTCCAGCTCTGCCATGGCAATGCAGTCCAGCTCCCAGCATGCCCACCAGGAAGCAGAGGCACAAAGGATTCAGCACAGCCCCCACCACCCCAGCACCAGCCCTGTGTCCCAGCAGCACCCGCATGGCCACCTCGGTGCGCAGGCTCTGCAGGAAGGCGGCTTTCTGGCGCAGCGGGTCGTGGGTGAGCCCGTCGCAGAAGGACACGGCGCCGTGGGGGAAGTTGTGCTGGGAGAGCCAGGCCACCACGCGGTGCTTCTGCATGTCGGGACGCCCCGTCACGTAGATGATCATGTACCCAGAGTCCTGCCAGTGCCTAGGAGGGGACATAGGTGGCTGCCAGGAGCCTGTGTGGTAACAGTCCTGCTATGGGTAGCTGGGGTCTCCCAATACAGCATGTGTGGGTGCTGCCTCCAAAACCTCCCTGCTCCCAGGGATTTTATCAAGGAGAAGGCACAGCAGAGCTCTGGGGACCACATCCAAACTTGGACAGGATTATTTTCTACAATAGGGCACCAGCATAGAGATGATGTGCTGGAGGCAAGGGAGTGGTGGAATACCCTGCCCCTCGTTCCTGCTCTGACACTTCCCAACTGAGTTGTCACACCACGAAAGATGGGGAGACTGACTCCCTGACAGAAGAGCACCCACCTTACAACGTCCACAGCCCCTGCCCGCACTTTAGGGTCACTGCCCATGATGGAGACGCTGGCAGTGAAGGAGCCATCGATGCTGAACACAACGGACTCAGTGCCACGGGCCACCACAGTCAGGTACGCCTCGGCATAGCTGTGGTCCCCTCTGCAAAGGCAGAGGTGCTGGCTCAGCACCGGCTCTGCTGCCAGAGCAGCAGGTGTAGCTCTGCCAAGAGGGCTGCAGGAGAAACTGAGGCAACGCCTCACCTGACCACCATGCGCACAGGGTAGATCCCGATGGCCAGAGCCTTGTCTGGAGGGATGGTGAAGGTCACGCGCCCGCTGCCACTCGTCACCTCGGTGCCATAGTACAGCCACTTCCCTGACAGGGGCTGTGTCATGATGTAGATGTCCACCTGAGAGAGGGAAATGGGCTGGGCACAGGCTGGACCCCCACCTCTTGCTGCATCCCCACACAAGTCCTTACAACCTTCTCCCGCCATCCTACACAGGGTCCTGTTAACCACATCCTTCCCCTACTGTGGGTGACACCAGCCCCATGCCCAGTCCTGGACACCCCACCCTGTTTGAGGGGTCCTGGTGGCCCCCTGAGCCCAGCAATACCTTCTCCCCAGTCAGTGTCACCACGTCCAGGGGTCCGTACATGAAGCGCCCGCTGAGAACCTGCGCTTTGCCCTCACACACAATGACATCGCAGGCACGGTGGTTGGCCGTCACGTTCTGCAGGCACATCGGGTGTTCAGCAGCTCCTAGGGGAGCTCCTGAGGCACCACTGGGACACCACTGGGCTGTGGGATTGTCCCAGAACCCACACACCCCAGGATGCCCCAGGTGGCCTCCCGCTGGCCACATACCCGGATCTTCACTTGGGTGCGCTTGCGCTGCCACTTCTCCCGCGGGATGGCGGGGCTGTAGATGGAGCTCTCCTCGCTCTCCGCAGGCTGTGGCCCCTCCTTCTCCATCACCTGCCGGCAGCACGGGACCAGCTCAGCCTCTGCCAGCCCCGGCTTGCCACCCACCCCACTGGGCCCGCCATACCTGGCGCAGGATGAAGGCCACCACATCGGAGGATTCCCAGTAGCTGGCGTGGAAGAGGTGGGGCAGAGTGATGGTGGGGAAGGCAGTCAGGGCGTCAGGGCAGTACAGAGAGTAGTCAATGCGCTTCGGGCCCCACCAGCGCTCCAGGACTGCAGGGAGAGCTGGAATGAAGCTTTTTCCAAACCTCATCCCCTGTTGTGCAGCCTAAGGTGTCCACATGGGATGGGATGGGTGGGGACGACACTTACTCTTGACAACCTCACTGGTGCTGGCAGGAGTGGGGGGCTCTGCTGGCTCATTGCCCTTCCAGAAGCCCCCAAAGCTGCTAGTGGGGGTAGGGGGAGCAGCCACATCCACTTTGGGCAGGAACAGGGCAGAGTGTGTCTGCAGGGCCTCCGCTGAAGAGAGAGCTGGGTGAGCACACCCAGAGCCCCTGGGGACACCCACCACCCCAAGACACCCCTCCAGCAGAGCCCCAGAGCAGTGGGAAGGGCTTGCACATCCCTCTACCCGCACCCAGCCAGGATGTGAGTGCTCTGGGTACCCTGACGTGGCCCGAGGGTGCCTGGCACCAGCCTGGTGGGAACTTGCTCACCCAAAAGGGACGAGGTGCCATCACCCAGGGGGTACTTCTGGTATCGGGGCACGCTGAGTGGGGGCACAGCATGGAAGGCCTTGGCCAGGAGGGGCTCCAGGCGGGAGGCGCAGGGATCGGCGGCGTGGAAGAGGTTGTAGATCTGCTCACAGGCAGGACGCAGCTGGGCCACTGCAGCACAGAGCAGGGTCAGGGGCACCAGGAGCAAAACACCCAGGAGAGGTAAAGTAGGACACAGCAAAAGGAAAGGCTGGACAGGGAAATTTGGGGCACCAGAGATAGGCTGAGGCTGACACAGAGCAGGAACACTCAGCCACCCACCAACACCCACATAGCCAGGGCTGGGCATGCAAGGGGCTCAAACCCAAGCAGGGCTCTCTGGGGTGGTCCTGAGGAGCTCAGGCTTGTCAGGTGAGCATGACTCAGGGACTTGAGCCCTGCAGGGAGGGTCAGGGGCTGGCACCATGGCAGGCAGGGATGCTCACCATCCAGAGCAGGCATGACGGTCTTGCGCAGCGCGAGCACCAGCCCCAGTGGGGAACCGAAGAGGAAGAAGCCGGATACCTTAAATTCGAGGCGGGTGCTGGCACCCTCTGCCCCATCCAGTGCCATGGCACTGCTCCGGGGTGCCTCTGTCTCCAGCGGGGCCTCGCTGGCCTGCAGGCTGGGACAGCAGACAGTGGGCATGGGGAGGGATGGCAACATCGCATTCCCACCATCCTGAGTGCAAAGCTGTGCCTGGTGTGGTCTTGTTATCCCAGAGGAGCTCCACTAAGATCCCCCCGGGGCAGGTAGCCTCCATGAAATGCTCCTTCCCAGCCTGGAGCAGAGGGGAATTGCACCCTTTCCATAAAGCACAATATAGCCAACCATCCCCCTCGGGCTCACCTGCTCATGGAGCTGTGCTGCTGGCTGTCCCCCTGTGCCCCTGAGGCTTCAGGGCTGGCTTGGCCCAATACTGGCGCTCCTTCTGTCCCATCAGCCAGCGGGTCCAGGCCGCCGCACTGCTCTGGGGAGATGGGCTCTGTGCTCTGCAGGGAGAGGCAGCAAACACTCAGATCCCATGTAGGCTCCAGTGCACCCCCAAACCCTCCCCAGGGGGTGTTGGAATGCAAGGCACTCACCAGACTGCCACGGCGGCTGCTGCTCCGGCTGCCCCCTGAGCCTGCCCGGCTCTGGCACAGGGCATCAAATCCCAGGATGCCGCCCACACAGTCCCCCAGCAGCACCACCTGTGGAGACCACAGATCCATGAGGAGGGTGAAACCGCTAAACCCTCCATGCAGGGTCACAGTTGGACCCTAGAGCCAAGCTTCTCCCCAGATTCCACCTCACCTGGCCGCAGAAGCCAGTGCCCTCTCCAGAGTGCAGGAAGGCTGCATAGGCCTGGTTGGCGCGGGTGATGACGGTGCCCACAGCCTGCTGGTAGGTGCCTGAGGAGGTGGCCAGCAGTGGGAGTGCTGCCAGTGGGATGTGGTCCTGGCTGCTGGACAGGCTGTCCCTGTCATGGCTGTAAGGGCTGAGCCTGAGGGGACACAGCGAAGGATGAACGTGACTGTTCTGATGTCCTCATCCCACTGCAGGGTACTGGTTCATCCCAGGATGCCACACCAGAAGTAATCCCCATCCTGTTCCCTCCCACCACAAGACACTTGCTCATCTGGGATGCTGTATCCGGAGTTACCCCATCCCATCCAATTCCAAGCCATTCCATGCTGCCTTGATGTCCCCATTTCTCTGCACAATGCTTGCTCAACCCAGGATGCTGCACGAGGAGTTATCCCCATCCTATCCCATCCCATGCTGCCCCACTGTCCTCATCCCACACCAAAACACCTGCATGCCCTGGGATACTACACCAGGAATTATATGTATCCCATCCCATCTCATCACACAATAATTGCCTGCCCCAAGACACTGCACCAGGAATTAACCCCCCTCCCCAGTCCTTAATGTCCCACCAGGAGTGAAGTCCCCTCTCCAAGGATACCAGCTCCCCTTCCCAGTGGGAATCCATACTTGGAGACAAGGGCGTAGGCTGCAGCACAGATGGGTGGGCACGGCACCAGGCGCAGGGCCACATGTCCCAGTGCCTCGGGAAAGTGGACGCGGGTGACAGCATCAAAGGTGGCCGCCAGGGTCTGCACATCCGCCTGCTTGGAGCCCGGCTCGCCCGCTCCCTGATCCAGGATGTTCCCACTGTGGAGGATGAGGAAGAGCGCGTGGATCCGGCACATCTGCTCCGTGCTCTCTGCTGTGCCTCCCTGCAGGAAGGAGAGCAGTCAAGTCGGGGGACACGGCAGGAGGGCAGGGCCCGAGGGAGGGGACACACACCTCAGGGAAGCCAGATATTCCCAATCCTTCACCATCCCCCTTGGCAGTGCTGGCTCCATCCCCTGTAAGCACACAGCCTGGGTGAGGCAGCTGGAGTCTCCCAGTGGGGATCAGGCCCCTCCCAGGATATCCACCCCAGGATTTGGGGCCAGAGCACCCCCAGAGCTCACCCAGTGCCTCATCCAGCTCTGCTGGCCGCTCAAGGGTGTCCAAGAAGTCATTGGAGCTCCACTTGGTCATCTCCTTGGCAAAGACCTCGTCACTGTCAGACAGATCCTCTGCAGAGGCAGGAGGAAAGCGTGGGTGGGAGGACACCCCTGTCCCTCACACCCATCCTCAGATGCCCTTGCCCCCACTCAGCCTGATCCAAGATGGTGCCAGTACCGTGGGCATCGAAAAATTCCTCTTCGGAGCTGTTCTCTGAGTCCCGGGCAATGTTCTGCATCCGCCACTCCGACAGGCTCTGAGGAGACACGCCCCCTGCCACCCATGGGGGGTCAGCACTCACAGCCCCCTGCTGTGAGAGAGACCCCCACTCCTGCCCCACAGCTCCCCCTTGGTCATGGACCCAGACGCCACGGAGATCTGGGGCCATCCCTGTGTGCCCTGGAGTCCCTCCTTGGGAGATCTGTGACCATCCCTGGGTCACCCAGAGTCCCTCCAGGAGGTCCAGAACTATTCCTGGGTCATCCAGGGCCCCTTCAAGAAACCTGGGACCAGACCTGGGAAACCTAGAGCCCCAGCCCAGGAGACCCAAGCCAGGCAAAACAGTCCCCTGACACATCTCCTGTGGAGAACCACAGCATCCAGGGAAAAACCACACCAGACCTGGTCTCACCTCCATGCTGGGAAGAGTAGGAAGACCGGGAAGAGGTGGACCACTGCTTGGCAAAGGTATCATCCGAGGGGGTATCGGTCCCCGCCTGCAGCTCAGCCTCCTCCTGACTGCCAGGACCATCTGGCTCCGGCTGCCCCTCGGGGCTGACCCCAGCTGCGGGTGGCTCCTCGCCCTCGCCACACTTGGCCATCTTCTGTGCCAGCATCCGCGCCGTCTCCTCCTCCAGCTGCCGGATATCCTCCATCGTCAGGTCCGTCCACTCATCCTGCCAGCACCAGGCTTGGCGGTGGGCGCGCAGCATCACCTTCCTCAAGCCTTGGGGGAGAGAGAAGGGGGAAGTGAGTCCGGTGGGATCCCACAGCTGCCCAAATGACCCTCCAGCAACCCACGGGTCTGAACTCACCCACGTCATGGATGAACTGCTCGATCTTGGATTGCATCCCCCAGTATCGGAACTCCACCTTGCAGAGCTTGTAGGCGCACATGAGGGGCCCGCTGGCTGCTGCTGCCTCCAGCCAGTCATCCCCCAGCGGCCCCCGGCCCGTCTTGGATGAGTGGTAGAGTTTGGGATCCTCCTCAGGTTTGTATTCCCCGGGGGAGATGGGATCACGCACAATGTCAATGGTGTCTGTGGGGGGAAACAGTGCTTGTCACCCCGCAGCGCTTGGCAAGGGGGCACAGGTAGGAAAATAAGGAAAAAGGGACAAAATTAAGGTCAAATTATTCCCATGATTCATGCACCCAACACAGCTGGCAGCAAACACTCTCTGTCTGAGAATTCTAAAATCCTGGAGTTCTGGAATCATAGAAACCTGGAATAGCTTTGGTTGGAAGGGACCTTAGGGATCATCTCATTCCACCCCCTGACATGGGCAGGGACACCTTCCACTATCCCAGGCTGCTCCAAGCCCTATCCAAGCTGGCCTTGGACACTTCCAGGGATGGAGCATCCACAGTTTTTCTGGGCACCCTGTGTCAGGCCCTCACCACTCTCACAGGGAAGAATTTCCTAGTACAACATATAAAATCCCACGGCTGGAACATCACAGACACCCTTGGTGCAGCCAAAGATATCTCTGTCCCCATGTGGGATCCCAATCCGGCACCCCAGGGAGCAGCACAGGGAGGGAGGGTCTGGGAGCTGGGGACAGCCAGGGCTGACACACATACATGCATCAGCTGGCAGATCTGGCAGCTGCAGAGTGATCCCAGCCACCCTGGGGGACATGGGGACTGAGAACAGGGACAGCACATGGGGCAGCTCAGCACAGCTCCCGGCTCCCCCCCAAAAAAGCCCAAGGGTTCCCCAAAACCAGGGCACAGCAAAACCACCATGTGACACAGGAGCCTCCAGAGAGCCAGGGTGGGGGAGGGCAATGAGCCCCATCTCCAAACAAAGGTGACCTTTCCCAAATGAGGGCGAGCTCCCCCCAAATGAGAATGACCTCCCAAGACCAGAGAAAGGCTCCTGAACGACACCCAGGAAAACACAATCCAACAGCCGTTCAGGCTCAATCCAGCACAAAATCTGCTAGAATTTGGCTTTTCCAGCCCTGTCTCCAGGTCATGGTCTGGGGGATCCCAGGGCACCCGACTGGCTCCCAGTACTGTCCTGCAGCACTGTCCCCATTTCCAGGCTGTGCCAAACACATTTATTTGCCCTCCTTGATGTCCTCAAGGGGCTGTCAGCCTCTCTTCCTCCAGTTTGGACTGAAAAAAGGGGGAAAAAGAAAACTAGAGATGCCCTGAATCCACAAAAATGATGCAATGCACAGCATGATGCCAAGTATCTTGGATAACAGCAGCAAAGAGCTGGGAT
Organism: Camarhynchus parvulus; assembly: GCF_901933205.1. Classification (NCBI taxonomy): domain Eukaryota; kingdom Metazoa; phylum Chordata; class Aves; order Passeriformes; family Thraupidae; genus Camarhynchus; species Camarhynchus parvulus. The sequence continues at coordinate 9,593,533 of NC_044575.1, read as the reverse complement.
AGGACCTGCTGTCCCCAAGCAGCTCCTGGCAGTGTCATTCCCATCACAATCCAACTCTCTTTGCTTTTGCCACTGGGAGAAAGCTGCCAAGGAAGCAGTTATCCCTGCGGATCACCCAGACCATGTTTTTCCATTGCCCTTTGAAATGTGAGAGGAGTTTAAATCTGTCAGTGCTACAAGACACCAGGGCAGAGAAATCCCAGTGGGATCCACACTAGGGCTAGTCCCACTTCAACCGTCCTCCCTGTGGAAGGCAGCAGCCACTGGAGATGCTGAGTGCCCTGTGGAATGCCCGCTGGACAGGCACAGAGAGTGGAAAACCAGGCAGTGGGCATGGGGCCATGCCCTGATGCCATCTGCTTGGCCCTGGTGGCTTCCTGAGGGCAGTAGGGGCAGAATTCCTGCCCCCAGGTCCCAGCCATCGGTATCCCGGCCGGACATCCCCAGTGCCGCAAGAGCCAGGGAGAGAAATAGGTCAGATGAATCATTTCCTCCGAGTGCCTATTTTGGGCCTCCATTTTAAGAGGCAGCACGTCACACTCCACACTCTGGCGCCTGAACTGACCATGTCCAACACCACCAAGAATGGGAACTCTGTGCAGAGGGAAGAATCCCACCCTGAGCTCCGCGTTCTGCCCACCATCCCAGCAAAAAGGAGCCAGACAGCGATCTGGAGCAAAGCCCTGGGGAGAGGGGAAGCAGGGCAGGGAGTAGGAAAATGGGGACATGCTTTTCCAGCTCTCCCTGCTCAAGCTGATCCAAAACACCCCACATGACCCAGGGGTCCCATGTACACCAGGAGAGACTGAGAAGGCAAATCCATGCCAGAACAAGGCTGGGACACAGAAGGAGAGGGGAGTAGGCTGGCACTAGAAAGGAGAAGCTGCAAACAGAAATAGAGGCAAGGGAAGAGGCAGAGGACAAAACTGTCCCTGAAAATATCTTTAATGTGGAACTTAATTCAGCAGTGCTGAGAGGGAGCGGGCAGGGAGCTCAGGATCCAGGGAGCTCTTCCCTTCCAGCATCCCTGAAACATGAGGACCAGCAAGAACAGTGAAGTTGAGCCCCTAAGGTCCCATCACAACCACACACCCATCCCAGAAGCATTATGTGGGAATCCCAGCAGTCACAGTGTCCTGCCCAGCTCCCCAAGCCAGCCATACCCACCCAAAATCCTCTGCCTCTTCTCCACGGCGCTCAGGTTGAAGATGTTGGTCTGCTGCCCCGCATCCGGGCGGTAGTACGTCTCAATCTCAATGGAAAACTTCTCCACGAAGGGACACGTGTACCTGGAGGGGCACAGGACTGAGCCCAGGGGCACGGCCGGTCCTGCAGCCCACCCCGCCGCCTCCCAGCTCCCACCTGGTGCGAGTGTAGGGATAAGCATTCCAGGACTCCTCCTCCACCTGGAGCGCGGCTTTGGGGAGCAGCGCCCGGAACCAGCTGGGGATGTGGGAGCCCACGTGGTAGATCTTGTGGGTGTACTGGCCGCTGCCCCCAGGGCCATCGCTGTAGGGCCGGTTGGCCAGGATCTCCACGCCGCTGCCCTCGCCACTCGACTCCTCCCGGCTTTTCTTCTGCGCAGAGACGATGGCTCGGTGCGGCCCCTCCAAGCCCCGAGACCCCACCCCCACGGGCACCCAGGGTCCGTGTACACTCCTGCCCCATGTGCCGGCATCCACCGGCCCCACACCTGCTCACAGGATCCCCTGCTTAGCTCGATAGTCCCAAACCCCCCCGAAGCCTCAGTGAAACCCCTGCAAGCTGCAAGGGTGATCCCTTGGGATCAGCCTCAGCCCGCCGCCGTGCCCCTCCAGGCTCCATGCTCAGCCCTACAGCTCCCCAGCTCCCCACACTCAGCCCCACAGCCCCCTTACACCCTCCAGCACCCTATGCTCAGCCTCACAGTCCCCTGTGCACCCCCAGGCTCAGCCCCTGCACCCTTCATGCCTCCCCACAGCCCACTACACCCCTCAGGCTACAATCTCCAGCCTCTCTCAGCCCCCCGCACCCCCTCAGTCACAGTCCCGAGGTCCCTGCACCCCTCCAGCTCCCCATGTCCAGCCTCACAGCCCTGTGCACCCCCTCAGGCTCGGCCCTTGCACCCCACACCACTCAGGCTCAGCCCCACAAGCCCAGACCCGCGCAGCCCCCGGGCTCACCCCCCAGACCCTGCATCCCCAGCTCCCCCCAGCCCTCACGCTCAGCCCCGCATTCCCACCTGGATCATGTACAGCTGGGCCACCTGGTACTCCTCCAGGCTCATGGGCAGCAGGATGTGGTACTCCTTGATCAGCATGGCGGCGGCGGGGCACAGCGGGGGCAGCTCCTGAGGGGGTTTCCGTTACACCGGACCGGGCCGGCTCCGGGACAGCTCGGGCCGGTTCGGCACCCCTTCAGAACCGCTCGGGGCACACTCTGCTCAGCCCGGTACGGGTTCGGCCCGTCTCGGAGCCGTTCCGTGCCCGGGTTCGGCTGAGTCCGGTATCGCTCGGCTCCGGGTTCGGTTCAGTCCGGTATCGCTCGGCTGCGCCTGGTCCCGGGTTCGACCCGGCTCGGCACCACGCTCGGCTGAGTTCGGTACCGCCCGGCACCGCTCGGCCCCAGGTTCGGCCCGGCTCGGAAAAGCCCGGCCCCGGGTTCGGCAGAGTCCGGTGCCGCTCGGCTCCCGGTTCGGTTCAGTCTGGTACCGCTCGGCCACCGTCGGCCCCGGGTTCGGCCCGGCTCAGTCCCGCGTTCGGCTCAGTCCGGTACCGCTCGGCCCCTCTCGGCCCCGGGTTCGGCCCGGCTCGGCCCCACCGGTCTCGGCTCCGTTGCCATGGCAACGCGGCCCCCTCCACTCCCGCCCGCCCGCCCGGTCCCCGCCGCCCCCCGGCCCCACCAAACCTGCGCCGCTCCGCACCGGCCCCTCGGATCGTGACATCACAGCCCGTTCCCACGGCGACAGCCGTGACGTAGGGAGGTGAGGGGGGGGCCCGTGACGTCAGAGAGCGGAAGGCAGCGAGCGCCACTCACGGGCGCTCCGCGTGTACCGGCACCGCCGCCCCCGGAAAAACCCGGTGTTTTATTTTAAAAGCCACTCTTTTAAGCGACCAACGAGTGGTCCGATCACTCCTTCACTCTCAGCTCCGGGACACCCACCGAGCGCGGCTCCAAACCCTCCCCCGACTCCCCCACCTCTACCCCGCGTCCCACTATCCCCATCGGGACCCACCCCCGCGGGGACACACCGAGACCAAGTCCCAACATTGTCCTTTATTTATAAAAACACGCATTTATAAAGAGCGGAGAGCGCGGGGAGGGGGGGCTCGGGCAGCACGGCGGCCCCCCCGCCCCCGCCGCCACCACCGGGAGGTCCCGGGGGCTCCCGGGTGGCAGCTGCCGTTACGTGCGGGCGTTTCGCTCTGTCTCTGCCAGGCACTCCCTGACCAGCGCCCGGGCGTGGATGATCCCTGTGGGAGAAGCACAGGGACACCTCGTAATCACCCTCCAGCGGCTCCCCGCGGGGCTGAGGAGCCTCGGGAGCGCAGCCCCGCGGCCGCCCGGTTCCCCACCCTGCCCCTACCCCGCTTCAGCCGCTCCATGGCGCTCTTGCTGCCGGCGTAGGTGGGCCGGATCTCCTTCCCCATCTCCTCGATGACCGAGAGCAGGTCCGTGTAGGTGCTCTGCGAGCCCTGCGCCCCGGGGGGCTTCATGGCCTGCAGGAACAGGGGGACAAGCAGGGACGGAGAGGCTGGGGGCCGCCCCCGCCGCCGCGCCCGGCCCCGGTGGCCCCGGCGCCGCGCCTCACCTGCACGTAGCCCATGGACGGCGGCCCGAAGTCATTGAAGAGCGGCCGGAAAGGGGCGGCGGCGCCAGGGACGGAACCGGAGGGCGACGGGACACTCGTGGCTGCGAGAAACTGAGGGTCACAGCCGCACTCCCTCTTCCTCGGTACCACCCTCAGCCGGTACCATCCCTTCCCGGGGCACCCCCCTCCATCCCTCCGGTCCCTCTCCGCTCTCGGTGGCCCCCGTCCCCCGCGGTTACCGCGGCGTTCTCTCACCGGCGGACGGTGCCCCGGGCCCCGGCGGGGCGGGGCTGGCGCTGGCGGCTCCGGGGGTAGCGGGGGCGGGAGCGATGGGCTTGTAGGACATCCCCGACGGCCGCCCGCCGCTCCCGGATCCCTGGAGCCCCGCGGCGGGGGTCGGCGTGCGGCCCCCGCGCTCGCCCCGCCGGTTGTATCGCCGGTGCCCGCCTCTCTTCAGCTCAGCTCGGCCCCGCTCGGCCCGGCGAGAAGCCGGGAACCGGAGCGGAGCGCGGCGGCCCCGGTTCCCGGTAGCGCTGCGCGGCCCCGGCCTGACCCGGGTCTCTCCCCCCTCCGCCGCCGCCGGCGCTCGCGGTGATGACGCAGGCGCGTCACGAGCGCGACGTCATCACGCCGCCGCGCGCCCGCCGGCCGGTCACCGTGGAGACACTCGGCGTCGGCCCCGCCCCCTCCGTGCCTCTCCGACCACGTGACTGCTGCACAGGCCACGCCCCCTCGCTCGGCGCGCACCGTCGGGGTCACGTGATCGACGGGCGCCGCCGCCTCGGGGGGGGCACCGGGAGCGGCACCATCGGGCTCCCCCCGCCGCCAAGGGCCCCGGTGTCACCCCACAGCCCCGAGCCGGCGCCGGCCAGGGCGTCCCGACTCTCCGCGGGGGTGATCCCCGGCTCGGACTTTGGGGAACCGGCCCCACCCGCCGGCCGTGCATTCCCCGGAGCCCTGTGCCCGCGGTCCCGGCTCCCTACGGGGCTCCCGTGAGGCACAGTGGGAGTCCAGCGTTTTGGAGGATACGAGTGGATGGCACAATCACGAATAAACTCTTTGGAAACATAAAACACAAGCCAGAAGTCTGTAGAGAGAGTTTTATCATTTCAAAAGGGCAAAACTGGCCCCAAAACTGCAGCCAGGGCAGGGAGGGTACCTACAGCAGCCCTGCCTGCAGCTGGCTGAGGCCCTTCCACCCGGTAATGCTTTATTTCTCTCCCGGAGGGTCTCCTGGCTGGGCTGCCAGGAGTCTCCCCTGTGCTGGGGGCTGCCAGAACATCCATGAGGGTCTGTGCCAGCCCCAAAAGGGGACAGATGCCTCACCCTAGGCAGGTCTGCGGTGGGTCTGAGCTCAAACTGTGGTGACAGGGCGGGTTATGCTGTGCAGTCCGCATTAAACCTGGCGTGGGGGGAGCCTGAGGGGCTCAGTGCAGCACACAGAGTGGGAATGGAGGCTGGAGGGATGAGCAGCAGGGATGGGGCACAGCTGAAGGAGAGGAGACCACGATGGTGTGACTTTTAGGGTGAGGTCCGGGTGGGAAGGGGGATGATGCAGGGAGAGAAGAGAGATAAGGGCGAGAGTAGTCGAAGCTTGGCCAAGCCTGTGCAGAAAAGGGTCCTGAATTCGGCCCCGGTGCCTCCTGCCACAGTCAGAGCTCAGCATCGGAGCAGCCCCAGCACCCAGCCTCACCCCGGGCACGGGCACCGCTGTGCCTGCACTGCCCCAGCCCCTGGAGCTGGGGGTCCCTGCGTGGCCCCCTCGTCTTCGTAAGGCACAGGGGGCTTGGGTCCCGCGTTGGCACACGCCGCCCTCAGCGCGACATCATCCGCACAAACTCTGCCGGGGGGAGGGAAACACACCTGGAACATCCCAGCTGTCCCTGGGAGCGCTCCTGGCCCCTTCCCTGCTCCTACCTTCGAAGTCCACCAGGCCATCGCCATTGAGATCCACGTCCTTGAGGATCTCATCCACCTCCCGATAGTTGAGCTGCTGCCCCAGGAGCTTGCGCATGGCCTCCCGCAGCTCTGCCATGCTGATCTGTCCGTCCCCATTGGTGTCAAACTACGGACAAGGTCCCGTTGCCACCGGCCACCCCTGGCACGCTGACAGCCTACCTGTCTGTCCCCGCTGTCCCCATACCTCACGGAAGGCGTCACGCAGCTCCTTGATCCCAATCATATCCGCCGTCTCTGCCAGCATCTTGGGGCCCATCAGCTCCACGAAATCATCAAAATCCACCTTGCCCCCGGCTGCGGCAGGAGAGGGCTGTCAGGAGGGCAGGGGGCAGGGACTGATGGGCACCCGCTGCCCCACCACGTACTGATCTGCTGGGACAGCTCGATGAGCTCCATCTCCGTGGGCATGTAGCCCATGGTCCGCATGCACTCGCCCAGGTCCTTGTAGCTGATGTAGCCGTCGTGGTCCTTGTCGAACTCCCGAAACGCCTGCTTCAGCTCTGGGGACATCACAGTGTCACCTCCAGTACCGCCACCCACCCGAGCGGGACCCCCTCCCCAGCAGCTCACCTTCGATCTCCTCGGGCCGCAGCTCCCGGTCCTGGGGAAGAGAGAATAGGAAGAGACGAAGGAGGGGTCCTGCTCCCGGGGATCCCACAGGGATTCTGCCCTGAGCCCCCCGGGAGCACACGGGGAGGGGACGGTGGCGTACCCGCTGGGTGATGGCGATGCTCTGCCGCAGGAAGATGCAGGCAGGCCCCACCAGCCCCTGCAGCACCGAGTATCCCTGCATCGGGGGGGTCTGCGCCGCGTCCAGCACGTCCTCAGGGTCCCCTGCGCCGGAGCCTGGAGCGCCCGAGCGTGGCTTCCCATCCTGCGGGTGGAGCAGGCGTCAGCGGCGGGGGGGGGCCGAGCAGGGAGCCCCCCCTTCTCCTCCTGCCCCGCGGGATGTCGCAGCCCTGCCGTGCCTTGGGGAGCCGCCGCTCAGGGGTCTTGGTGCAGTTGCCCATGGCTGGGGGCTGCCCCCGCACCGCAGGACATGCCTGGCCCCGGGGGGGCTGGCTGGCGCAGACCGCGGGGCTGCCACCGGGGATTTGAGGTTTTTATGGAATATCTGGGGATATGCAGGGCAGGCGCGGGGGGGTGGGTGCCGCGCCCGCGTGCATAATCCTCCGGATTATTCCCCGCTCGGCCGCCCTGCTCCAGATGTGGGCAGCCGCCCAGCTGTTGCCCAGTCCCGCAGCCTCCCTGCGAGGGCACGCGGCATCCCCGGCACCCACCGTGCCCCGGCCCCGTCCCTGCCGCCAGTTACCTGCCCAAGAGCGGGGGGCGGCCGGGGCCCCGGCTCCTCGGCAGCCCGCAGAAGCTCCACGGAGGACGCACCACTATGGCTTAATGTCCCCTGGCTGCCCGCAGTGCCGGCGGTGCCGGGACCCCTGAGCCGAGGGGCCGGCCGGGAGCCGCGGGGCCCCTGCGGCCGGGGCCGTGGCGCCGGGGGGTGCCCCCGGCAGGCGGGGGCGCGGGGCTGCCAGCGCCCGCGCGCCGCTGCGCCCGCGGAAAGGAAGAACATCCCGCCCGCTCCCGCTCCTTCTCCCCACGACCGGGACCGAGCAGGAGGAAACCAGATCGCCCCAGACCTGCGCCCGTCCCTCGCAGGGACGAGGCCACCGCCGTCCCCGGGACCCGCCGCGGAGCGCAGGAGATCGGGTGGAGCGCAGCGACCCCCCGGGGCGCTGGTAGGGGGGAGCGGGGCGCCCCGGGGGGCTCCGGGGGGGGCGGACGGGGGGCTCCGGTTTCAGCACCGAAACCCGACCCGGGCCCGGCGCGGGGCACGTGCCGGCGTGCCAACAGCCAGGCCACGCCCCCTCGGCGCCGCGAGCCCGCCTTGTGACCGCGCCCCCCGCTCTGGCCCCGCCCCCTCCGCGCGGCCCGTCCCAAACCTACCCTGGTCCGGCCTCTCTCGTGACGTCACCGCCGCGCGGCCGGCGCTCCCCCTGACGTCACCGGGGGGCGGCTGAAGGTGACGGTGGTGGGTCCCGGTGCCGGTGCCCCCCGTCATGGCCGGCAGGCAGCTGCTGGCGCTGCGGCGCCTGCCCGCCGCCTCCTTCTCGGTGAGCGGGGACGGGGCCGGGAGCGCCGGGACCGTGCGGGACCGGTCCCGGTGTTGCCGGTGCTGAATCCGTGTGTCCCCGCAGACGGCGCCTAAGAAGACGCAGTTCGGGTCGCTGCGGGATGAGGACCGGATCTTCACCAACCTCTACGGGCGGCATGACTGGCGGTGAGTAGCGGGAGCAGCGTGGGGAGCGCCGGTGCCCCGTGCCCGGTGCCAGCGTGCCCCGTGCCCGCAGGCTGCGGGGCGCGCTGCGCCGCGGCGACTGGTACAAGACGAAGGAGATCCTGCTCAAGGGCGTGGACTGGATCCTCGGCGAGATCAAGACCTCGGGGCTGCGGGGCCGCGGCGGCGCCGGGTTCCCCACCGGGCTCAAGTGGAGCTTCATGAACAAACCCCCGGACGGGAGGTGAGACCGGGACAGCTCCGGTAGCGCGGCCCCGGCCTGCGGGGAGCCCCCCGTGACCGTGAGCTGCCCGCAGACCCAAGTACCTGGTGGTGAACGCGGACGAGGGCGAGCCGGGCACCTGCAAGGACCGGGAGATCATGCGGCACGACCCGCACAAGCTGCTGGAGGGCTGCCTGGTGGCGGGGCGGGCCATGGGCGCCCGCGCCGCCTACATCTACATCCGCGGGGAGTTCTACAACGAGGCCTCCAACCTGCAGGTGCGGGGAGCGCCCCACAGCCGCCCCACACCCCGGCGGGACTCGGGGCGCTCCGGGGCTCACCCCCTGCCCCCTGCAGGTGGCCATCCGTGAGGCCTACGAGGCCGGGCTGCTGGGCGGCGACGCCTGCGGGTCGGGGTACGCCTTTGACGTGTTCGTGGTGCGCGGCGCCGGCGCCTACATCTGCGGGGAGGAGACGGCGCTCATCGAGTCCATCGAGGGCAAGCAGGGCAAGCCCCGCCTCAAGCCCCCCTTCCCCGCTGACGTGGGTACGGCCCCACAGCTCTGTCCCGAGTTCCCAGCTGCCGCCCCAAAACAACTGTCCTCAGGACACCGTCCTGCTGCAGGGACAACACCACAGTCAACACCATGTCCATTAAGAGCTCCCACTGTTTCATAGAATGGTGTGGGTTGGAAGGGAGCTGTCTCATTCCACCCCGCTTCCATGGGCCATATACCACGATCCCGGGTTGCTCCAAGCCCTGTTGAACGTGGCCTTGGACACTTCCAGGGATGCAGGAGCCACAGCATCTTTGGGCCACTTGTGCCAGGGGATCACCACCCTCACAAGGAGGAATTTTTTCCTGCTGTTTCCCCAGGTGTGTTCGGCTGCCCCACCACGGTGGCCAACGTGGAGACAGTGTCGGTGGCCCCCACCATCTGCCGGCGCGGCGGCGCCTGGTTCGCCAGCTTCGGCCGGGAGCGGAACTCCGGCACCAAGCTCTTCAACATCTCGGGGCACGTCAACACGCCCTGCACGGTGGAGGAGGAGATGTCGGTGCCGCTCAAGGAGCTCATCGAGAAACATGCCGGTGAGCACCGCGCTGAGCCAGGCCGGGGAGGGGCCGGAGCTGCCCGTCCTGACCCTCCTCTTTGCAGGAGGCGTCCGCGGGGGCTGGGACAACCTGCTGGCCGTCATTCCGGGCGGCTCCTCCACGCCGCTGCTGCCCAAGTCTGTGTGTGAGACCGTGCTGATGGACTTCGATTCCCTGGTGCAGGCGCAGAGCGGGCTGGGCACGGCCGCTGTCATCGTCATGGATAAATCGGTGAGGGATGGGCTCCCCCGGCTCCCCCAGCCACGGTGGGACCCTCGCCTTCCTCACCCTCCTTCTCTTCCCAGACCGACATCGTCAAAGCCATCGCGCGCCTGATCGAGTTCTACAAGCACGAGAGCTGTGGGCAGTGCACCCCGTGCCGGGAAGGTGAGCGGGGGCCGGGGCTGAGGGGCTGAGGCACTGAGGGGCAGGGCACTGCAGGGACCCATCCCAATTCCCGCAGGCGTGGACTGGATGAACAAGGTGATGGCGCGGTTCGTGCGGGGTGATGCGCAGGCTGCCGAGATCGACGCGCTCTGGGAGATCAGCAAGCAGATCGAGGGACACACCATCTGCGCCCTGGGCGACGGTGCCGCCTGGCCCGTGCAGGTGAGGGGCTCGGAGGGCCTGGAGGGGCCAGCAGCCTTCCCCCAGCCCATTAACCACTGTCCCGCCCCGTGCAGGGCCTCATCCGCCACTTCCGCCCCGAGCTGGAGGAGAGGATGCGGCGCTACAACGAGGCCAAAGCCCAAGCGGCATCGGTGTGAGGATCCACCACCTCGCATCCCTCGTCCTGCTTGGAACGGGTTTCTGGGGTGCTGGCAGCACTCAGAGGGTTCTCAATAAATGCTGCTGTGCTCCCAGGCTCTGCTGTGGACATTAAAGGGTAGAAAGGGACTGATGGGGCAGAGGGCCTCTGGGTCCTGCTGCCCCTGGGGCATGAGATCTCCAGGGATCATGGGGCCACACAGCTGGGGCCTGGATACCCCAGAGGGAAGATCCTGGATTTCCATGAGGCTAGGGGTGGGGCAGAGGCCATGGCTGTAGGGTACTAACAGACACAGTCCCCTCCTTGGGGACCTCACACTCCCTGTCCCCGCCGCAGTGGCACCAGGACTCCTCCTCCTGTGCCCGTGCCAAGGGACAGCTGTGCTGGCCCCACTCCACAACTCGGAGCCCAGGGCAGTTCCAAACATGGCTTTTACTGAATCACAGTGTGCGACATTCCCTGCTGGGCTCGGAGCCGTTTCCCCCATGCACGGTGGAGAACCGAGGCACCCCAGAGCCGCCCCTGCCCGCTCAGGCTGGGGCTTTCCGGGGGGGCACGTGGGTCTTCCTGCGGTAGCGGCCGGGCAGCAGCAGCTCCAGGGTCAGCTCGGTGATGATGGCCGTGAGCCCCCAGACCTTGTGGGGGCCGTTGAGGAACACGGGCAGGGTGTATCCGTAGCCGCTGGCCGTGCGGAAGTGGGTGTAGCCCTGGTTCTCCTCGCGGAGCAGGTGAGCCAGGGGCAGGGTGAACACCTCCTCCACCTGTCAGCACAGACCGCCGTGACCGGAGCGGCTGCCACGGGAAGGGGAGCAGCCCTGGGGAGAAGCCACTCACCTCATCAGGGTTGGGGTTCAGTTGCAAGGCCTCCAGCGGCCCCAGGTTGGCCACGACGGGTGCCACGGTCATTCCATGCTGGAAAGTGTGTCAGCAAGGGACAGGGTGACACCCCTTCCCCAGTGCAGGCACCCACCCTGTGTGTCATCCCTTACCAGCGCCACTACCTTTTGTCCTGTCACCTTGAATCCCTAGAATTCTTGTCATCCATGTCCTGCTGACCTGTCGCTGTCACCTGGAACCCATCAGCTGTGTTCCTGTCACACCAAATCCATCACCCTTGTCCCTGCTGCCCCGGTCACCCAGAATCGTCACCCAGAATCGTCACCACCTGTAACACCTGTCACCTGTGTCCCTGTCCCCCTGAATCTGCATGTTGCTTTGTCCCTGACACCCATGACCCTGCTGCCTTTTCCCTGTCATTCCAATCCTCTGCTGTCTGCAGCCCCCCCTCGCCTGTGTTCCTGTCCCCCTGGATCCCTGTCACCTGCACCCTGTCACCCATCTCCTTGCCTTGTCCCTGTCACCCAGAACCTCTGCTCTGTCACCTGTGTCCCTACTGCTTTGTCTCTGTCAACTGAAGCCCTTCCTTCTCTGTGTCCCTGCAGCCTTGTTCCTGTCACATCGTGTTCCTGTCACCAAAACCCCTGTCACCTGTGCCCCTGTCACCCCAAAGACATCACGCCAGAACCTTTGTCCCCGTCACCTCGAACCCGTCACCCGTGACCCTGCCGCCTTGCCCCTGTCACCCGTGACGCTGCCGCCTTCCCTGTCACCTTGAACCCATCCCCGTGTCCCCGCACGCCCTTGTCCCCAAGCCCCGCCGATCCCCGGTACCCGGTCGGGCAGCGTCCGAAGCTGTCCCCAGACGCTGGTGGCTGCCACCGCCACCCCCAGCTCCTCCCGCGTCTCCCGCAGAGCCGTGGCCACCGCGTCCCCGTCCGCCGGGTCCCGCCGCCCACCGGGGAAGCTGCGGGAGGGATCGGGGGCTGGGGTCAGGGCCGGCCCGGCCCCGGTGCCCGCTCCCCCCGCCGGTACCTGACGTCGCCGCTGTGGGGGCCGGCGAGGCGGCGGGAGCGGAGCGTGAAGAGCAGCGCGGGGCGGCCGCGCACCGAGCACAGCGGCACCAGCACCGCGGCCGCCGCCGCCGCGCCCCCGCGCCCGCCGCCGTGAGCCGCGCCCGGCACCGCCGCTCGCTGCCGCTGCTCAGCACATCCCCGGCGTCCCCGGCACCGTCGGCACCGCCCGGGCCCGCCATGGCGCCGGCACGGGGCGGGGAGGAGCAGCGAGGGAGGAGGGACGCGGGGAAGGACCGGCACCGCCCCCCGCACCGAGCCCGCCCCCGCCGCGGCCCGTCCGTGCCGAGGGTGGGGCAGCCCTGCCCGGTGCGCGGAACGGCCCCGGCCGGGTATGAAACCACCGCCAGCTTGGCCATGCCCCGCATGGTGTGCGACAGCCGCCCTCAGGCGTGCAGCCCTTTGGCTGTGTGTGCGGCAGCCGCCCCCAGGTGTGTGACCCACGTCCCACCTTTGCTGTGTCCCTGCCAGGTGTGCGAGTCCTGCTCCAGCCCCACCAGGTCTGCAACAACTCCTGCCAGCTGTGCCACCTACCCTCCAGCTTTGCAACAACCTTCCGGCTCTGCCGGCTGTGCAAGGCCTGCTCCAGCCATGCTATATCCCTCATCACGTGTGCAGCAGCCCCTGCCAGGTGTGAAATGATCCACCCCCCCCCGGAGTGTGTCCCTCTTGCTGGTGTGTGACAGCCCCTGCCAGCTGTGTGACCCCAGCTCCCAGCCCCACACACTCCCCTGGGTGTGCAAACCTCTGTCCAGTGTGCAACGCTCACCTCTGACCCCACAGGCCTTGCAAGGACCCTTCCAGTCATCCAACAACCCCCTCCAGGGATCCAACAACCCCTTCCAGGCGTCCACTCCCCCCACTTCTGACAGCCCCCACGTGCCACTGGCCCTCCGTGCCAGCAGGTGCCTGGGCTTGTCAGGGAATTTCAGCTGTGGAAACAGCCTCAGTGGTGTTTGAGGTTGGGAAAAGGCTCCTGGATAAATCAGGGAATGCTGGTGACCAGCCAGCCCCTCTTCCCAGGAAACTCCCATGGACAGAGACTCTCACACCTGCATCTTCAGCTCTCAGCGGGAAATGATTTTTAAAAAACTGTATAGAAATCATCACTCTCCATGATTCTTTGCTTCCAGAGCCCACCACTGGCTCCACAATCCCACTCCCCGTCTCTGGAATCAGCGGAACCTCTGCTCCTCCCACACATATCGTTTCCCTGCTGGAACCTTGCGCAAGAACAGGCTGTTCCCTCGGCTCATGTTGCCCTGGAAAAGGAAAACGACCATGGAGGGGCCACAAAAGGTCCAGGGTGGCCTCTCCAAACCCCACGGGGCTCCCACCTGGCTCCTCTCTGTGTCCTGGTGTATGCCAGTGCATGCCAGCTCCAGCACTTACCTCCCTTTGCAGCTGGCTCCAGCAATCCAGCCAGGAGGAGTAGGTGGGTGCATAGGGAAGGAGACCCCCGGCCAACCTGGGGAAGGGAGGAAAAACCCACCAGGAATTATTCCCACCTGGGAATGACCCATTCCCTCTGTAGCTCCACACTGTGTTGAACCCCAAAACGACCCTCGCCCACTTTAAGCACAGAGGGATCATGCTGTGGAGCACTGGAAGCACCCTTCCACCTGGGCATTTTGGTACAGTGGTCCCAGGAGCTGATCTGGGGCAGAGGGACACAGGGGTCAGTGGGAGCAGGGACTCACCCACAGTTGTTCACGGCCATCAGGTTGGAGACCAGGACGAAAGGGTAGGTCAGCATGCTGGCAAAGAACTGCAGGAGAAGCAGGCATCAGTGGGATGCTCCCTCTTCCCTCCACATCGGGAGAACCCTCAGAGTTTCACCCCAGGGAGGGAGCCCACTCTTGCCACCTCCACAGGGTCACACGGGTCTTCCAGGGAACATCCCTTGGCCTGTGGGCTGATCCTACCCTGGCAGGCGCAGGATTCTGGGAACACACCCCTCCCTAGGGAAAGGATCCGCTCCCTGCCCGTGGCTGCACTCACCCCAGTGACCGCCTGGGAGTAGCTCTTCATCTCAGTCATGGCAGAGACCTGAGGAGGAGCAACAGCACCTGAATCCCCCCAGAACGGGGCGGTGGCTCCCAGAACAGCCCTGGAGCTGCCCCCCGCCAGCTCCGGGCACTGAGGATCCCGGAGCAGAGCCTACCCCGTTCTCCAGCGCGTAAGTGTTGATGAGGTAGGCCAGCATGTTGCACAGCCACAGGGAGAGGATGTCCCCGAGGAGCCGCGGGATGAGGCCGCTGCAAGGGAACAAACAGTGGGAATGATGGCCCAGGGTTGGGATCTGACTGTGCAGAGAGCTGGGAACAGCTGGTGTGGGACAGGGTGAGGAGGAAACAGCCATCCCTGGGAGCGGGGATGCTCGGGTGAGTGATCTGGAGCTGCTGGAGGGATTCAAGGTATTCCCAAGAAGGCTTTGGGATTTTCCCACCGATGCCACCCCTGCCGTGCCCCCCTGGCCTTCCCGGCACTCACGCGAAGAATCCCAGGATTCCCTCTTCCCGGTAGATTGTGGCAAAGGCGCTTAGTGTCCCACTGGGATAGGGAGGAAGAGGAGGGATAAGGTCAGGGGGGTGGACCCCAGGATTCCCGACCCCCTTGAGCACCCAGAGCCCCGGGCCGTACCTGTACTTGGTCTCGCGGCCGATGAACTGCACCATGCAGCGCAGGGTGATCACTGCGGGGACACGGGGGGACACGGAGGGACACGGGCGTGACAGGAGGCACCTGGCACTGCGCCCCCGGCCCCTGGGGTGGGGGGGGACACCTACCGTGGAAGGGGTGGGTGATGAGGGTGGCAGCAGAGCGGGCAACCATCTCCTGGGAGGTCTGGGAACAAAGGGAGCCTCAGCAGGAGGGGACAGGGATGTGACATCCCACTGCCTTCCTCCTCCTGCTGCTCCTCACCTCCTTGAGCACCTGCTCCAGCGAGGACTCCCTCCTGGCTCCAGGCTGGAGGGGGAAGCAGGAATCAGGTGGGAACAGCTGCCCAGAGAGGGGAGGCTGTCCCCAGGGCGGGGTGGAAGCTCCCGATGCAGGGCTGGGGCTGCCCAAATCTGGGGACCGTGGGGAGGAGGGACAGAGGGAAGGAGGAGGAAAGAATGGAGGGAAACAAAGGGAAAAAGGAGGAGGGAAAGCATGGAGAAGGGAAAAAGGACAGAAGAGCAAAACGAAGAAAAGAGAGAGGAGAGAGAGAAGAGGAAAAAGGAAAGAGAGAGAAGGAGAAAGGCATGAGGGAAAGAAGAAAAGACAGAAAGGAGAAGAGAAGACTAGAAGAACAGAGAAATAAAGGGAGAAAGGAAGAGACAGAAGGGAAGGGAAAGGGAGGGTGCATTCCCTGTGGGAAGCACCTCTGCACCCACCTCAGCCTGCTCAGCCTTCTGGTACCGCTGTGGAGCAAAGAGCAGGGTCAGGGCAGGGTCAGCACCGTGCGGGGAGCCAGGGGGCCCCGGTGTCCCCCCGTCCCGGCGGCAGAACCCCCGGTTCCCGCAGCGCCCCGGGCCCGGCGCCCCGCCCGTGCCGGTACCTGCAGCACTTTGCTGTGCACCACGGTGCCGATGGCGCTGGAGCAGAGGCGGGGGGTGAGGCCTTTAAAGAGTCCTGCTCTCCCGTCCACCTTTACGATGTGCTTGGCTGGGGACAGCGGGGACCGTCAGCCCCGGGGGGACCCCACAGCGGCACCGGGACGGCGCCGGGGCGGCCCCACCAAGGCGGACTCACCGTAAGAGAAGAGGCCGGGCAGCTGATATACCTGGCGGCCGAAGATGTTCCTCCCCAGGGTGGGCGGCAGCGGCTCGTAGCCCACCTGCAGCGGGAAGGGGCAGGCTGTATCCCCCGCGCGGCCGATACCGGGCCGGGACCCCCTCTCAACCCCGCCATTCCCGCCCTTACCTGCACCAGCACCTTCACGTACATGAGCGGCTGCGAGAGCACGGTGAGCCCCGAGCCCAGCAGCACCTGCGAAGCCGCGTCCGCCATGGTGCCGCCCCGGCGTCACGGCACAGAAGGACACGGCCACGGCTGCCGCCGCTTCCGCTTCCGTCTCCCCGGTAGTTCCGGCGCCGCCGTGACGCGATTCCGGCCGCCGGGGGGCGCTCTGGGAGCGCAGCGGCTGCCATGGAAACGCCCGGAGGCGCCGCGGGGGTGTTGCCATGGCAACGGGGCCTGCGGGCCTGGGGCACCCACGGACCCTGCGGGGACATCGGGGTACAGGGGGGTCACAGGGCTGAGGAATCACCTGGGTGGCAGAGCTAGCGCCGCCACATCCCTAGAGCCCAAAGTGACACCATGGTGGCAGGGCTGAGGTGACACCAGGCAATGGAGGTGACACGCTGGTGGCAGGGCCCAAGGTAGCACCACAGGCATAGCTGACACCATGGTGGTGTCATAGGGTTGGGTGCCAGCAAGACTCTGGCCGAGGTCGGGGACAAGGGGACTCCTGAGGGGACATGACAATGAGAACAGGCAGCAGCAGGTACAGACTTGGAGGTGGCAGCACCTTTACTGCCGAGCACAGGCGCAGCAGCGTGAGGCCACCGCACGGACAGTGAGGGGACGTGCCCTATCCCTGGGCCTGCGCCCGCCCTGCTGCCAGGATGGCCCCAAGATCACTCCCACGGCTGGATCCCGGGAAGAGTCACTGGTGGCAGCACGGTGGCAGGGGCTCAGTGGTGGCTTGCAGTGTGTGACAGTGCTTGTGCCACTGTCCAGCCGATGCCTTCCCATGGTGGCACAGCAGCCCTTCCCTGCTTTAAGTGCCCTGGGAAGGGCCACTCCGGAGTCAGCTCTAGGCACCTCTCCTGCAATGGCAGGGGGGCCATTCCTTGCTCCAGCTGCCCTGGAAAAAGTGACACTGGAGCTGGCTCTGGGCTTCTCTCCTGCATTGTCACCTCCACTCTGGACACCAGGAAGAACTGGATGCCTGCGGGTCTCAGCCTGGGGGGGACAGGAGGGGTATCAGACGCACTTGAGGGGTGGGACAGCACTGGGAACAAGTGTCCCTGCAGGACTGTCCCCTGGGGGCCTGGCTGGACTACAGTGGCTCCAGGCTCACCGGGATGCTGGTGTGGCTCCGCTTTGTTCGGCGCAGGACATTCCTTCCTCTCCGTCTCTGCAGCTGCTTCTTCCTGTGTGGCTCCATCTGTGCCAGGTGGTAAAGTGGCACTGGGACATCTGCACCCTCTGTCACCATGTTCCACCCTGGCTCTGCATCCCTGCCACCTCAAAATCAGTGGCACATGGAGACTCACCTGTTGGTTGGGGCTGCGGAAGTCATCTGGGATCCCATCAGACACGGAGCTGTCAGAGCCGCTGGTGCTGCAGGGGGAAAGAACCATCTGCAGCCCCCAGTGGCACCACGGGGTGACATGAGGTGACAGAGGATGATATACCTGGACTCAAGCTCTGAGGGGGACACATCGCTCCAGCTGCCTCCAGAGCCTGGCTCACGACCCATCTGCTGCTGCAGCAGCACATCCGCCTCCACCAGGCACTGCTGGAGCTGCGGGACAGTGCCAGTGTCACGGTGTCACCATGGTCCCGTGGCACCAGGGCACCCTGGGCCAGGCCCAAGCCCACCTTGGCGGGTGCAGGGTCGCAGAAGTCGAGCAGGGTGTCACAGAGGAGGCGGCCCAGTGACTTGAGGTCCTCCACGCTAAAGTGGGAGTTCCTCCCACCTGGAGGGGACAAGGAAAAGGAAACAAGGGCAGCTTCCCAACCCAGGACCACCCCACTGGCACTGTCCCCATGGCTGTGGCAGCCCCTCACCCAGCGTGGAGCCACTGAAGGCCACTTCCAGGGTGTAGCTGTGGGAGACGCCCAGGCGCCACATGGAGACCCGGCCTGTCCCCTCTTTGCTCTTCTGCACCTGGAACTTGCAGCTGGAGAAAGAGAACTGGACGCTCCCAGGGTCAGAGGGGTCCCAACCCCAGAGGGACAGCTTGGGAAGCAGCACGTGGGCTGCTTTCCTGCTGCCACCACAACGCGTGGCTCTGAGGCATCCGTGTCCCACCTTGTCAGGGGCATTTTTGCTCAGCATCAGGGGGAACACGCGCTGGCGCAGCCGTGTCCCGGTGCCGTCCTCGCCGCCATCGCAGCCGTACATGAAGACGTTGTTCTTCCGGCTGTGCCCATGGAAGTCGCAGTACAGCACCACCTCCCGCTCTGCCAGCTCCCTGCACACATCAGGATATGGCCACCAGCACCGCCACAGGAGTGGCCCTGTGCACCGGCTCCCCACGCCCACCTCACCTCTGGACCATGGCCCGCAAGTGCCACACGCTGGGGAAGGAGCTGGGAAGCACCTTCCCATAGGCCCTGTTGGGATCCCGTCCCGCCAGGGAGCAGCGGGAGTTGCCCACCACCACCCCATCAGGGTTGAGCATCGGCACCACCTTGAAGACGAAGAGGCGGCGCAGGAGCTGCGCATCCTCGTGGGGGCTCAGCAGGAAATCCAGGAATCCCCGCATGGCCCAGGAGCCGCCGCTCTCGCCGGGGTGCACGCGGGCGCTCAGCACCACCGCGCGCTTGCCGGCTGTGCCGCCCGGGCCGGTGATGGTCAGCAGAGGTACGGTGTTGCCGGCCAGGCTGCGGCACAGCGCCCGCACCATGCAGTACTGGGAGCGTGCCGGGTCGGCCACCAGCGCCCGCAGGTAGCGCCCCAGATCCGAATAGGTGTAGGGGTAGCCGGCAGCGAAGAAGCAGGTGTCACCATCGTGTGGGAAGCGCATGGTCCAGCTGAGCCGGAACAGCAGCGGCTCCCCCACACTGCCACGGTAGTAGCAGACATCAGTCCCAACCCGGCGCCAGCCTATGCCATGGCTCTGGGCATCCTGCTGGGAGTAGAGCAGTGGCTGCAGGCCCTGGCCATAGAGGCTCTTGGGCTTGGCCATGTTGGCGATGGTGAAGCGGTAGAGTGGCTCCTGCCGCGTGTTTTGGACACGGAAGTAGAACCACTGCGTGTGTTTGGCTGTGTACAGGTCTGGCCGCAGCACCAGCACGTACTCATAGGGTCCCCTGTGTGGAGGGAAGGGCACTGTTCCGGATCCTGGCTGACACCAGAGGCCCCATGGCCCCCGGGCCTCTCTCTTACACCTTGGTGGCCTTCTGGAGGTTCCCACTCTCAAAGCGGGACTCAAAGAGCAGAGTGGTGTCCTGGGGACCCTCCAAGGGGGCTGCTGGCGAGGAAAGTGGCCCCGGAGCTCCTCCAACCCGAGCACGGGTAAAGCAGGAGCCTTGGAGCGCTGTGGGGGGAGCAGGGACTGTGGTGGGGGTCTGGGGAGAGCGGAGGCACTGAGGGGTGCTGCCTGTGCTCCCTTACCTGGGCTGGAGTGGTAGACAACAGTGCCATGCTCCTCACTGAGGGTGTACAGGGCTTGCTCCGGGCCCACGGGTGGGCAGAAGGGTTCTGGTTTGGGGGGGAGCCACTCTGGGAGGGGGGGACACAGAGACAAATGCCATACACACAAACAAGGGTCTGGCACAGGGGTGAGGCGGGGGACAGCTGGAGCATCCCCTCACCAATGTGCTCAATCGTCTCTGGGATGACTTCACACTCCACAGGCCAGCGGGGAGCAGGGAGGGAGAATGGAGCTGGTCGTTCTCCTGGAGACTTCCAGGGCTGCATTAAGGGGGCCAGTCTGCCCTGGTGGGGTATCTGCACCACCCTGGGGGCTGCAAGAGCACCAGGAAGGGCTGGGGGTCTCCAGTGTGGTTGGGGTATGGGCATCCCCCAAAACCAAGTCAGGAAGAGGCCCTCCCCCCACGCTTGCTGTGCTGGGAGGACACTCTGCTCAGGGGGCTGTGAGGGGCTGCAGGGTCTCACTCACGGTTTGGCTCTTGCCCAGGACCACGTTGCCAGCCAGGGCCGATGTTGCTCCTGGTGGGTGCCTTGGGATGCTGTCCGGAGGGTTCCTCCGGGGACACGGCAATCTCTTCCCTGCCTGTCTTCTCATCTTGGGGAGAACAGCGCTGCAGCCAGGGGGCAGGAGGGGACACGGCCCAGGGACAGGAGGGCACAGCGGCCAGGGCTCACCTCGGAAGTAGCCATAGAAGCGCAGGTGGGTGCGGATGAAGCTGTCATAGGGCTTGAGGACCTGTCCCCCCCTGAAGCCCCCCAGAGCTCCCTCCCCTCCCTGGGCAGCACGGCGCCCTGTGGGCTCCATGGCTGTGAGAGCCCTGGGAGACCCGGAACAGCAGAGGCAGCGTCAGGGCTGGGCTGGCACCGGTTGCTGAGCTACAGGGAGGAGGAATAGGGCGGTCCTGGAGCAGAGCTGGGAAAGGAGCCAGAGGGATTTCACAAAGTCATTAAAGCTGGGAAAGACCTCCAGGATTATTGAGCCCAACCTGTGACCAATCCCCACCTCATCACCCAGACGAGAGCACTGAGGTGTTCATGTCATTCCTTGTCATTCCATGTCCAGTCATTCCTTGGACACCTCCAGGGCTGGGGCCTCTGCCACCTTTCTGAGCAGCCCCCTTCTCATGCCTGACATCATTTTCTATGAAGAAATTCCTCCTCTCATCCAACCTCAACTTCGCCTGGCAGATCTTGAGGCTGTTTTCTCTTGTCCTGTCCCTTGTTCCCTGGCAGCAGAGCCTGACACACCCCCTGGCTGCACCCTCCTGTCAGGGAGTGGTGGAGAGCCAAAGGGTCCCCCCAGGCCTCCTTTACTCCAGGCTGATGCCTTCCAGCTCCTCCTGGTGCTCCAGATCCTTCCTCTGCTCCATTCCCTTCTTCAGACAGCCCCTCTTGCCACAAGGGCTCCAGATTTGTCCCCAGGTAGAATGGAGGCCACCTCCACTGCTGCAGGTGGCCCAGCAGTGTCAGAACAGGGCACGGGCCTGTGGCCACACCAATGCTGGGACAGCCCAGATGCCATCAGCCTTTTGTCCACCTGGGTTCCTGTTCAGCTGCTCTCACCAGCACACCCAGGGCCTTTCCCAGCTTTCCAGCCTCTCTTGCCCCAGCCTGGAGCATTCAACAGGGTTTGTGTGACCCAAGTGTAGGACCTGGCACTTGGCCTTTACCCTCAGTCCTTCAATCCAGCCTGTCCAGTTTCCTCTGCAGAACTTTCCTGCCTCCACAATCCACATGCCCACCCAACTTGTAATTGTGGATTACAGGGGTCTGTTGTGCTGCACATCCCCATCTACCACCCGCCCTCAGCAGAATCAATGAGATGGCACTTCCCAAACTGCTACAATTTATTGGACAATGGTCAAAGGAACTGTACATCTGTTAAAAAAAAAAAAAAACCAAAACAAAAAACCCCCAAGAGGTGGGCATGGCCCTGCAAGCCTCATGTACTTGAGGCTGTTTTCCTCCGCTTCAGCCGTGACCGCCAGTCCTCTGGCAGTGCCTCGAAGTTGGCATTCCTCTCAGCCATGCCACTGCAGGGATAAAGCAGAATGTCAGCACCCAGCTGGCCCTCTCATGGATCCCCCACCTTTACAAAGCACCAGGAAATGTCCTGGTGCCAGCCCCCGGGCTCTGTACCTCATCAGCTGCTGCTGCTTCCACTCCTCGATGCGCCGCTGGGCTGTGGTCTCCCGGTCCTCCTCGCTGGAGCTGGAATTTTCCTCCTCATCCAGCTCCCGCTGGATACTCTGCCACTTCTTCACCAGCGATGGCATCTTTGTCTTGCCCTTCTTGCCCTGTGCCGCAAAAATAACAGCGGTGAGCGCGGCTGCAAAGGAAAGAGGGAAGGAACAGTGTCGGTGTGAGACCATCTGGCCTACCTTGTCCTTGCGCCCCTTCCTCGGCTTCTCCTTCTCCGGAGGCGGTGGCGCCTTGGGGGTGGGTGGTGGGGGTGTCTGTGGGGGTGGTGGGGGCGGTGGCTGCTCAGCTGCAGTGCCCGTGGCTGGCAGGGCACCCCGTGCTGGCACCGGCTGCGTGGTGGCCGTGGTGGCCGGGCTGACGGGCACGGTGCACTCTGAGTATCCCATCATGGAAGGCGTGGCAGGTCCCGTCACACCCAGGTAGCTGGACTGCAGCCCCAGCGCCGTGGGCTGAGGGCCAGTGTGGCCTGGAGCCATGCGGAGGTTGGGGCGTCCCTGGATCTCGCTCTGGAGGCGCTGGCGTGGCCTTAAGGAGCCCAGGGGCACAGCTGATGGCTGGTACTTGCCCGTGGCCATCAGGGGCTGGCTGTAGATGACGGGGCAGCTGCCAATGGTGGCCGTGCGCTGCATCAGCCCTGGGCTCATCTCCACTGCTTTCCTCTTCTGTGGCTTGGCCGAGAGCAGCGGGGCTGGGCTCAGATCGACGGTGGCCTGGAAGAGAGTGCTGAGGTGAGTGCTGAGCCAGGAGCACCATTACACACCCATTTCCCAGAGTCTCACACTCTGGAAGCAGTGGAGCCCGGGCTCCAGTGCTCACCTGGCTGCTGCTGGCAGCAGGGCGCACCAGGGACTTCAGGGGAGCATCTTCCTCTGTTCCTGGGGCAGGCGGCTCCTCACCGCCCTCATCTTCCATCTCCACTTCCTGGATCTCCCCATCTTCTCCAGGCGGTGGGGGTGGCGGTGGAGGCGGCGGGGGCGAGTCTGGGGGGGTGGAGGCGGCGGAGGCACTTCCAAAGGCAAGGGAGGTTGGAGGACTGGGACGGAGGACTGAAGCAGAGTCCAAAACGGAGTGACTGGCATGAGAGACGTAGCAGGAACTTGGCCTGAGAAGGATTCTTTACAAAGGGAGCCTGAAGAACAGACATTGACACAGGTTTGAATGCACAGCCTACAGTCTGTACCACCGACTCTTGCCCACGCTCTGGCTTGGAGGCACCCCACTGTGAACTGCCCTGTCCCCCATCCCCTGCTCTGGGGCCAGGACCCCCCCCGCCAGCAAGGCGTACCTGCGGGGCGCTCGGCGGGCCCCTCGGCGTGCTCTCCTTTGTCTTTGGGAGGTGGCTTTGGAGGACTGTCGGGTTTTCTGTCCGTGGCGCCTCGCTGTCCCTCCTCTTCGTCCTCCCCATCGGGGAACTCCCATTGCGACTCTCCCGAGCGCTCGTTAACATAGAAATAGCGTCTATGCTCCCTAGATCACAAGAAAGAGAAGGAGGCTTCAGCTTCCCTTCTCCGCCCCCGACACTCCAAGGTGGGCCTGCCCACGACAGCAGTGCGCTCTCGCAGGGGAGACCCTCGTGCAGCAGGGCTGCTGCTCTCCCACACACAACAAACAACTTTGAGGACAGAGGCAGGAGAGGCCCGAGCCGACTCGCTCAAAGCTATTTGCTATCGCTGGCTGCGGGAACGTCGCCCTGAGCCCCCCCGCTCTGAGGGAGAGGAGGGCCGGACCGTTGGCAACGTCTCGCTAACATTGGGACTTTCAGCACGGCCTTGGCTGAAAGTCGCCCTCCGAGAAGAGGCACAGGGGAACAGCCCAATGGAGGGAAGCGGCTGCCCCCCTACCCCATGGTGCGCAGAGTTTTTTATGATACTCTTGCTGTCAAACACACAGTGAATGCTAGAGAGAGGGAGCGGATCTGGGAGCTGAAAAACAAAAGAGCAAAGATTTCAAACAAAGGAAAATTAATCAAGAAAGCCAAATAGACAAAGAAATGTTTGGGTCTGACCTGCTGACAGGAGACAGAAATCTTGTTCTTCATTCCGTCGGTGAGTTGAAGTTTGTCCTTTAGAAGAGCTGTTGGTCAGAAGAGTTGATCCAGAGATCCTGCAAAGTTCACAGAGCTCTCGCATGCGCGACCCCCCAGGCCCGCCCTCCACAGCGCTGGACACTCGCGAGAGGCACAACCAGCTCAGTCCGTCAGGGAATCGGCTCCGTCGCAAAGCACTGGGCACTCCGTTTGGATCCTCCAGTTTGGCGGCTGGCCCAAACTCTGCGAGTGCCGGACGTTTCTCTGCCTGCCCAGCACTAACAGAAGCCGCTCTCAGTCTGCCAGAGGGACGGCGCCAGCATCGTCGGGTGGTTGATGGTCACAAATCATGTCTGAGATGTCAGAGATGAAAGGTGAGAAAGGAGGAGAGCGCGTACCTGTCCCAGTGGCAGGACCAGCCTTTAGGGGTGGCGTTTATTTCGTATTGTTTAAGCTGTTCGGCTGCGTCTTGGAGTTTGCGTTTGAGGTAGTTTCCATTGAGAGCACCTTCTCGCCAGTCTGCAATGCGGGTCTAGAGGGCAAGAACCGGGGGAAGCCGGTGAGGTGGGCTGCCAGTGGCCCTGGGGGGGACGGGACTCGAGGATCGGGAGGCTCCCTTCCGGCACGGGACGCGGGGGGCCAGGAGGAGGACACCCCGCCTCCGCGCCAAGCCGCGCTCTCCCCCCGCCGAGGAAGGGAGGGCGCCACGAGGCTCACGCAGCACCGGCGCTCGGACGGACGGCGGATTGCATCCGATCCGCTCCGGAACACGAGGCCGGAGCGAGGGGCGAAGGCTCGGTTACCTCTGTCTGCAACAGCAACATGTGGAAGTTGGAGATAGATTGTCTGTTGATGCCCAGGAACTCCAATTTACTAGTCAGAGTATTTGCCAGCTCTCCAATCTGAAACTGCCAGGAAAAAGGGCAGAGTCAAGAGCTGCTCTCTGGGAGCAGCATCGGGCGGCTATGGCCCTGCGGCTCTCGGGAAACCGCTTGGGACCACCCACAGCCCCTCAGCCTGGAGGGACCGGGATGTGCCACCCTGGCCCTGTGTGCCTGTCACCCCCTCTGTTAAGTCCTGCTACATCCTGAGCCCCAGGGACAGGCAGCGTGGGTGGCTGGGTGACAGCTCCTCCACGGACTGCGCTTGACTCTGTGTGGAAGGACAGAATGGGCTCCGGTAGCTCCAGTACTTTGGAGTTACAGCAGAACCATTACCACAGCAGATACCTAAGAATATTTCCCAAATAAATGGGCCACGATGTCATTTCAGGTTCTGTAAATAATTCCTTTCTAGAGGAACTGGCTGGAAAGCACCAGAAAGGGACAACAGCTCTGGATTTACTCCAGAGCAGAGGCAGCAGCTACATCAAAACTTAGCTCAGCTCATGGCAATCACGGCTACTCAACACCAGCATCCCATGGAAGTGAAACCTCCAATGTGGGGATATGGGGATCCCTGACTCCATCCCCCTGACTGGAGGCAGTGCATGGAAGCAGCCACAAGCCAGAAGGGAATCCAGAACAGGAATGTCTGCAAGTGGCATTACCGCTGCTTTAAGGACGGCTTTAAAAATATCTATTTTTAACTTCACTCCTCCAAAGAGGCTTTGGAATGTCCACCAAAACCACCAAGGAAGCATCTGCCTCCAGAGGTGATGGGCCAGACAAGCAAGCCCTAGAGAAGACCAAGGCAGGCATATGAATCCCCATGTTAATGTGTCTCTGGAGAAGCCAGGGAACATCCTGGAGCAGAGGGTGACTTCGGAGCAGTGGCCCCGGCGCAGCTCCTGTAACCAGAGAGATCCCAACCCGATGAGCAAATGGTACTGGTTACCCAGGGAGCCGGCATTCCTCCAACAGCTCTAAGGGAATCCTGCATGGAAAAGCACCACATGGTCTGTCACAGCACCCACTGGGACCAGAAGGAGGAGGGGACTGCAGAGGGGACCAGCAAGTCCAGCCTTGGTACAGGCTTTTATTCTTTTTATTTAAATAAATTAATTTAAAATCAGGTCTCAAATGCATGCTGCACTGAAGAAGGCTCAGTTTTGGTCTGGGAATGTTAGATCTCAAAACCCTTTAAGGAGTTATTTTATGGGGGAGATAGGAGATTTTTCACAAGGACAAAAGGACCTTCCCTTTCACATCAGAAAAATTACTTAAGTGGTGGGAAATGAGCACAGGGATAGGCAACTCTCACTGCAGGCTGCACCCGGGCTCCACTATGAGCCGGCGATTCCCCATCTGCCACAGGGAGGTGACAACATTTCCAACGTCACAGAATAACTCCAGAGCCAAATTTTATGCTGCAGGAGATCTCAGGGTAACAAGTGACATGGGGACTAAAGGACAAATGGGAAAGATCTCCCCTACTGCTCTGTCATATTGCCCTAGAGCCTGGAGCTCTGCTATAGATCAGGGAACTGATCCAGTGCAGCCAAAGGAGCAAACCAAGGCTCAGAGAAGAGCTATCAGCAGGATGCTGCAGAAACCCCCAGGGCTTCCCCAGCTCGTATCTAAGAGTAATGCCGGGCGGAGGGCAGAGCGGTACCGTCAGCCTCAAGAAACGGAGAGATTACGGACGAGGAGTCTTCAGCCTGGAAACGGGACGACTGACCGGGCCAGAGACTGGAATATTGTTATTGGTGAAAACAAAGTCAAGATCAAACTGGTTGTCCTCTGCCACAACAACACCCAGGGCTCAGTCTTTGCCCCCCAACACCCTCCTTTCATCCATGCTTTTGCTGCTGAATCCTACTGGAGACAGGATATTGTCCCAGCCCTGCAGAGCCCCTCCTTCTCAAGCTGTTCCTGCAGCCACACCGGGATCTGAGCTTTAAAAGCTTCAGGTGGGCCAAATCCAGAGCCCAAAGCTCCGGTGTCCCCAGGGAAGAGGTGGCTGGGGGAGCCAGCATGTCCCTTGTTCCCGCTGGCAGCTGGAGCACCCATCACATCCCTCATCTCATGGACATGCACCTCTACCTCTCCATACCTTTAGATCCTGCTCCTCCTCTTCCATTTTTGGAGCCCCTTGTGATTTGGTTTTTTCCTGGGGCTCCTCAGATTCTGCCTCTTTGTCTGAGTTTGGATCAGTTGATTCTGTGCTCGGGGCTGCAGGAGAAGGAAGGACAGGTCAGTCCTTGTCCCATCACCACCCTGGCAGTGCCAGCAGCTGGCTGGACACTGTGCCTGGAGCCAAAGCCAATGTGGGCAACAGTGGGCAAAGAGCTAGGACCCACCAGAGCCAGTGACAAGAGCATGAAATTTAAAAGGAGAAATGGTCACTGCTCTGTGTTTTGGTGGTGGGGATCCTTACAGAAAGATAACATGGGAAGGGGAGCATTGGAGCTGCTACAGTGCAAAGCAACAGTGAGGCAAGGCCTAGAAAACTGGGCATCAGGGAAGCAGGAAGAGACTAACTCCCAAAATCTACCAATAACAGGTACTAGGTATTAAACAAGTAAATTATGAAAGACTGAAGAGGTCCCCAAAAGCTGCCAATACCAGAAGGTTTTGCCTTCAGATTACCAATTCACTGTCAAAGCAATGAATTCCCAAGAAGGAAGTTTGTGACAGAGTCCCACAGGCCTCTGGAGAGAAACCCCAATTCCCAGGGGGTACTCAACTTAAACTGGTTATTTTGGAGTAACAGCTCATTGTTCCCTAGGTTAAGGTGGAATCTGGTGCTGCTGGGAAGAGCTGGCTTCAGGGTTATTTGGAAAGCCCTCTGGCAAAACCATTCATTTTCCTATGCAAAAACGACACCACTGATTTAATGCCAGAGCTGTCACCCAGCTCATGCCCCTGCCTGAAGCAGAGGTACCTCAGGGCCACAAGAACCCTGGGATGGGGCAGGCACCAACTCCCACTCCAGCAGGACACAGCCTGCTGTAGGCACTTTTATACCAGTTTTTCCTTGGAAAAGCAGTTTCCTTCAGCTTTCTGTGCTGCAGGCACACAAATCTTGGGCTGGGAAGGGACTGGCACATCCAGAGAAAAGGAGACTCAGGGAGGACATTCTTGATCCCCACAATGCCCTGAGAGGAGGGTGGAGTCAGGCTCTGCTCCCAGCAAACAAGAGACAGGACAAGAAGAAACAGCCTTAAGTTGTGCCAAGGGAAATTTAAGTAGGATATTGGGGAAAATTTCTTAGTGGAAAGAGCTGTCCAGCCTTTGCACAGGCTTCCCAAGGATGTAGACAGTCCCCATCTCTGGAGGGATTAAAAAACCATGTGGATGTGGCACTTGGGGACATGGGTTAGTGGTGGCCTTGACAGTGCTGGGGGAACAGCTGGACTCCATGACCTCAGAGGGCATTTCCAACTTGAACAACTCCATGATTCTACAATCTGGGAGTCCCAGAGCTGCTGGGCACAGAGTGGTCCATAAAATGCTACAGCTGGTGCATTTTGGGAAGCACAGCTCTGGTGGATCCAACTGGAACATGAGGGATAGTTGTGTATGACTGATATATCCACACACACCCCGAGTTGAACCAGCCCCTCAGAAACACAGCTACCTTGCCACATTGGCTAGAGTTACATTCCCTACACACTGACTGTGGGGCCCTGGAGTGGCTCCAGGGACACTGCAGCTGTCTGGAATTCAGTACCAGGCAGCTCAAAATCTGAACTTTACAAGTGGAGGGTGACAGTACCCAGTGTGCCACAGGCTGGATTTGTGATGTTGGGAGGAACAGGAAGGCAATGGGATGTGAGGCAGCTGTTATCTGTGTCTTTTCTCCTAAGCAACCAGTGAATATGGAACTCTTCTCCTTACATAGATAATTAGGATAGGGAGACTGTGGCAGAGGAGCAGCTTATCCCAGCGAGGCTGGGCTTGACAGAGCCACCCTCAGCCTGTCCCCATCTGGCACACGTACCTCACAGCCCTTCCTGGCACTGCTCTGCAGGTCTTCAGGGAAGGGAGAGCCTCTGCTCCTCCCTCCAAAGGAAACCTTTCCAATTACCTGCTTCTCCTGCCTCTGGGCTCTCCCGGCCCGTTTTGCTGGGGCCTCGACTGGCAGACTCAGGGCTGGCAGCTCCCACGAACAGTTTCCATTTGCCCCTCTTGGAGGCCAGCCTGCGGGACGCATCCTGCGGGGCCGACTGGCTCCCGTCGGAGAGCGGGCTGGAGCCTGAGACGCTGCCATCCCCTTCCTCCAGGGCACGCAGCTCCGCCTGCCGGGACACGACACCCCAGTGTATTCCCAGCAACACCATGGCTGCCACGTGTGCCCTGTTTCCAGGACAAACATCTCCCATTACCTTTTTCCTCTCCAGCACCATCTCCAGCTCAAGTGTGTCCTGCTCCTCCTCCTCCTCTTCCGCGCTCTCCCCTGACTGCACCACACTGCACAGATCCTCCTGCCCTGTGTCTTCCAGGGGGTCCCTGCTGGGCTCTGGCTCTTCTGGGACAGCTGGCGCCTCTTCCGCTTTCGCCTCCTCTTCCAGAGGTGGCTCAACCTCCTCTTTGCAGATCACTTTCCTCCTCCAGCGCTCCTCTTCCTCCTTCACCACGTCGGGCACGAGTGGGGCCAGGAGGGCCGCAGCCACTCCCTTCCTCTCTTCCTCACTGTTGGAGAGAGCCTGCACTCCTTCATTCACTTCCTGTGGGATGAGCTCCATGTGAGCTTTCTGGCAGCTGCCTGGGAAAGAGCCCATGCAGCCAGGCCCCTCCTAGGGCTCTGGATGGAGCAGAACATCCCAGCTGCTTCCAAGGACACCCAAGGAGGTGCCTGCAAGCCCCATGGCAGCCAGAACCCACAGGACTGACCTTCTTCACCTCCCGCTTGCTGAGGCCGGTCCCACGGCCAGCGCTGCCTGGAGTCCCCTTCTCCTGAGGGAATGGCTCCGTGGCTGCCATAAAGGTGCCATTGGTGCCTGCCACCGTGCTGCTGAGGAAGACAACAGGGAATGAAGGGCAGGACTGGGACAACATCCCACAGGGACACATCCTGGGGGTCTTGCCCACCTGTGCTGGTAATGCTGCAGGCCCTGAACCTGCGTTGCCAGGTACTGCGGCAGCTCCCAGGTCACCTCGTTGCTCTGGGTGTTCCAATAGTAGTAGCAGCCGGTGTTCTCATCCCACACTTCCTGCCAGTCGCCCATCTCCAGCTCTCCCACTGCCAGGGGACAAGGACAGCCTGTCACTCCCCTCTCCCCAGTGACACCCGTTTGTCAGCACCCCTTTGGAGAGAGGAAGGGCACTCACCTCCAGCCAGCGAGCACTGGGTGTCATACTGCCACTCGGGGGCCGGTGCCGAGCCCGTGCCATTGGCTGTACCCGACGAGGGGCCTGAGCCCGACTCCTTTGGCTCCGGGCGGGGAGGCATGGGGGGTGGCACGGAGGAGGAGGAAGAGGAGGCAGCAGTGGGCTCAGCAGGCTGTGCTGGGGCTGTGATGGCATCGATCTCCTGTAAAAACAGCATCCCACCATGAGCTTCAAATCCCAAGCCAAGTCAAAGCTCTGACTGCTGAGGACAATGCCTTGGACTATGAAACCGCCCTCCTCCCGCCAACCCCTCCCTCCCTCTTTGCACGCTGGAGGGGCACTCACAGCCAGGAAGTTCGCCAGGGTGCTGTCGATGTCAGCGGAGTTGCTGCCGTTGGCATCCGTGGAGCGGGCCGGCTTCTCCGGGGTCTCACCCTCCTCATCATCGCTGTCAGCATAGGCACCCAGCAGGCACAAACCTCCTGGAGAAGGGAGAGTGAACACTCAGGAGAACCCTCCTGCTGCCACAGGGCATTGGATTCCACTCCCCACCTCTGCTCCAGGTGCCACTGTGAGAACAGCCCCTGTACGAGTGCCAGGGACAGGCTGGGGGGAATCAGTACAAGAACCAGTAATAAAATTTAATAATTTAAGAAAAAAAATATAAGAATGAGCAGTCGCCTCCAGGGAAATAACAGCATGACTAAAATAATTAAAATGGAAACAACTCCAGCCCCGAAGTGCATTATTTAGGAAAGGGTTAACTCTCTTCCCTTAAAACTAGTAGTTAAACATGTTTAATTACCCTGTGTTAAAAATATGGGGTTAGGGAGAGAGAAACAAACATAAACCAAATAAACCCCCCACATTTAGCACAAAACCCACCACACTTAGAACCAGAAAACCCACACTCAGCACCTCCAAAAACTATTTGAAACCTCACAGCCCTGCACTTTTAGGACCAAAAGCCCATGCATACCACCAAACAAAAAAAACCACACAAAGGATCAAGCCTCCACATCAAGTATCAAAAACGCCTAGACCCAGGACAAAACACCACTTTTAGGACCAACCCCCCCATCCACACTGTGAACTTTAAAAGAACCCCACATTTTGGACCTAAAAATATTATATCTGAGAATTAACCACTACAAAAATTAAGACAAAAAGCCCCAATTATAGCCACAACACTAACATTTTTTTAAATCAGTATTGTGCATCAGGAGCCACAAGCACCCCTAAATCCTGAAATTCTCCCCCTAGTCTTTCAGGGGGGATGTAATCCCGCGTCTCATCCCACAGCGCTCCCTTACCTGTGGCCTTGACCGCGGCGGGAGCGGGAGGCGGCGGATTCGGCGGATTGCGGGGCGGCTCCGCCACCGTCTCGGGCTCATCTGCGGGGCAGAAGCGTCAATCACGGGAGGTTCATGCAGGGGGGATGGCGGGGGAGAGCGGATCGGGATCACCCGGTCCCGCCAGGCCGTGCTAGGCCTCACTAGGCCGCACCCCGCTAACAAAGCGCCCCCCGCTTCCACCCGGCCTTCTTCGCCTTACCCGGTTCGGAGCCCGAGTCGCCCCCCTCTCCCGCGGGTCCTGTCGCCTCGTCGCGGCGCGGCGCGGGCGGGGACAGCTGCAGGATGGGCCGGCGCCCGGGTGCGGCCCGCGCCTTCTTCCCCATGGCGGCGGCGGCGGCTGCGCCTCAGGGCTGGGGCCGCGCGCGCCGCGCGCAGGGGGCGGGATGCTGACGTCACCGAAGGGGGCGGAGCCTGCGCGAGACGCGCCCCCGGGAGCGAGACTGCGGGCGCGCGCTCCCTATGGATGGGGAGGAGCCACCGGTTATGGCTCCACCCGGACCCGCGGCTCCGTCCTGCCCTACAGCATGGTCCTGGCCCTTGATCCTAGAGCCCCATCCTATCCCGGAGACCCGTCCTGCCCTCCAGGGCTGCAGTCCCGTGCTATCCTATAGCACAACCCTATAGTTCTTCCTGGGCGCTACAGCTCCTTATTATCCTATACCCCCCTTGAACCTCCCTTGAGCTATACCCACTAGAGACATAGCTCCATCCTTCCCTATATCCCAGCCCTAGGACCAGGGCGGTATGGAGATGATCCCTGGAGAGGAGCACCACAGCCCCCACTTTTCCCACCATATCCTTATGCACACCTCAAATAACACTTCCATTTTATTAAAGTTGATCCAAAAACATACCAATAAATAAAAGAAATTCCCAACAGTTCCATGTCTGGAGGAGGCAGAGAGCAAGGGGGTGTCATGGCCACACACCCCAGCTCTGTTGCTCACCCACTGCCCACAAAAGGGACAGTGAGGGGACACACCCTTCAGCACTCCACCTCCCTGAACCGGATCCTTATGGAAAACCAATGGGTAAAACCACCACCGTGGGGTGGGGGATGGTGACACTCTGGGGATGTCACCTGGACTAGGGCCGGCAGTACAGGCGCTCCATGGTGGCCACGCTGACCTTCTGCTGGTAGTCCTCCATCCTGTCGTTGAGCTTCTCATAGAGCTGGGAGAGAAGCAGGAGTCACGAGGGATCCCACCCTGTCCCACCACGCTCCCACCCCATTCCCCACCCTGGTACCCACCACGACGCTGTTCTCGCTGGCGCTGCTCTCCCGCAGCGCCTGCAGCAGCTGGTCTATGGCAGTGTAGGGAAGCCACATCGTGGGGGATGCTGGGGACAGAGGGACCTGGAACGGACAGAAACCCTCACATCATGTCCCCAGGGAACATCCCACCACACCCCAACAGTGGGTGAGCTCACCTCGATCCCAAAGTACTGGTGCCCTTTGCCCAGCACAGCATCCACATACTCCAGGACCAAATCCACGGCCTCCTCCAGCAGATCATAGTTCAGGTACAGGCGCAGCAGCTCAGCAGCATCCACTTCCTGCCAGAAAGAGGGAAACTCAGCCAGGGAATGTGACCAGGATTGGGACCATGCTGAGAGAACCTGCTGTATGTCACAGACATGTTTTATGAAAAATCCTTTCCTTAGGATTTTTTCTCCTGAGAAGCTGAGAGACCTCAAAAACAAAATGTAAACAATGATTATCTGCTGCTGTGGAATGCAACAGGTGGATCTTTGGTTAGGTGTTTCTAATTAATAGCCAATCTAAGTCCAGCTGTCCAGACTGTCTCAGTCAGTCACAAGCCCTTGTTATCATTCCTCTTCTATTCTTAGCTAGCCTTCTAATAAAATCCTTTCTTCTATTCTTTTAGTATAGTTTTAATATAATATATAATCATAAAATAATAAATCAAACCTTCTGAAACATAAAGTCAACATTCTCATCTCTTCCCTCATCCTGGGATCCCTGCAAACACCACCACAGCTCTGAGCCTTGGTACTGGGCACAGAGCACCAGGCAGGTGTCCATTGGAGAGAGGGTGATCCAGCAGCTCTGGGAAACCTGAAATTTTGGGGTCTCTGGGGACAGCTGTGTCCCTGTTCTCACCTTGTAGCTATTGATGAGCCAGTTGGGCAGAGGTATTCCATGTGCCAGGAGCTTGTTGATGACGCAGCGATGGTACAGGCTGTTCTGGGATGGGTAACGCTCCAAGTAGGATGACAGCAGCCTCCAGGCTTCATCTGTGGCACTGCAAGGAAACAGTTCCCAGTGGAACATGTGCCAGCAGCTACTGCCCCGTCTGCAAGGCCATGGTGTGCTCCAGGTGATGTGGGGACAGGGTGGAAGCACAGCTCCCCCCACATCCTGTGCCCACAGTTTTGACCTTAGGAGTTTTAAGGACTTGTGACCCTCTGGATTTACACAGAGCTCCTGTCTCCAGATCATCCTCCTCCTCCCAAACTGTGGAGACAAACCTACCTGGACTCCTTGGTGGTGACCAGGGCTGAGAGTTGGTTTGCTGCCAGCCAGTCCCAGGCCTTTGCCTGTGCTGCTTCCCCTCCCAGCTGGAGCTTGATGCACCTACACGACCAAAAGCCATGGGAAGGTGGGTCCCTCCAGAGCCAGCCCCTTCCCACCGGCATCAAAGTCCCTTACAGGACTATTCCCAACAAACAACCCAGCTGGACTGCCAGGGAAAGAAGGCTCTTGGGCAAGTTCCACACCCAAGCCCCTGCATCCCTCCAGCCCTGTGTCCCCTGAGGTGGGAGGGCACCGGACGTACTTGAAGGTCAGGCCCTCAAAGATGGGCGTCAAGGGCAGCTTGAAGGTTTGGCACAGGGTGATGGCTGAGTCGAAGAGCCCAGCCCGGACCAGCAGAGACACCGTTTCCTCAGGTGTGGAGTTGCCTGAAGGGGAGGAAGAGCAGGTAAAGCCTCCCCAGTAACACCCCAGCGCTCACCAGGCCTCGCCCTGTGTTACTCATTGAGAGATGCAGCAGCAGGGTGCCAGCAGCCTCCAACACCCTGCAGCAGTACTCCTCAATCCATGGCTGGAGGCTTTCCTGGCCTCTAGAGCATCCCATGAGCCCAGCAGCTACCCCTGAAGGGACTGGACAGAGAAGCTGTGACCCACAGAGCTGTCCCTGATGGAGCACCAGCTGGAGAGGGACACAGGTAGCAATACATGATAGGGAAATGCTGCTGCTTAGAATCACTGAATTGTTAATGTTGGGAGCAGATCCCCAAGATCATTGAGGTTAGAGAGAGGACAGCCTCATCACAGGCCAGCATCCAAGCATATTCTGGCAGCACAGAAACTGTGGCACTCGGCTCCCTGCGTCACCACTCTGCCCTCAAAGCAGCTGTTCCATCCTTTCCCTGCAATCCCACACTGGGAAGTCACCTCCTCCTGACATTTAGAGGGGAAAGATGTGGACATGTTGTGTAACTTGTACCAGAGATACTAAAATACTCCAGGTGGGAGAGCTACACCTTCCTGCTTCCCAGAAAGGAACAACTTTCACAACTTTTTAACACTGTTCCATGAAGCAGGAATGTCCAGGAAAATAAATTATACATCAATTAAAAAGGTTGAATTTAATGATCTTGACGGTCTTTTCCAGCCTTAATAATTCTTTGCTTCCATTATTTCCAAAATACCTTTTTTGTCCCAAATAAGAAGCTCATCCCACCCCCACTGCAGACCACCAGAGCTTGAAAAAGCCAAAAAAAAAGGTGGAAAACTTAAAATTGGTTCTCCTGACGTGCATCTCAGACCCTGCTGAAGTCAGTGGCTGGATTTCATGGTAGTGATGGGAATTTGATGGTTCCTGGCAGCTTCTGGGTTTGCCTCTGGGACAGGACAGTGGCTGAACCCCCCTCACCTGCCACAGCTGCTGCCGACACATCGTGTTCCACCAGGGTGAGCCGGATCCGTGCCAGCAGACACTCCCTCTCCAAATCCTCCAGCTCCAGGATCTCGATCTGGCGAGTGCCTGGAACAGATGGATACTGGGCTCTCAGTACTTCAGAAAGGACTCTTTGGGCACTGTGCAGAATGTCATGGAATCACAGAATGGGCTGGAAAGGACCTTAACACTCATCCACTTCTGTGGGCAGAGACACCATCCTCTAGACCAGGTTGCTCCAAGCCCTGTCCAACCTGGCCTTGGACACTGCCAGGGATGGGGCAGCCACAGCTTCTCTGGGCAACTTGTGCCAGGGCCTCAGCACCTTCACAGGGAAGAATTTCTTCCCAACATTCCATCTAGTCCCACTCTCTGTCAGTCTGAAGCCAGTCCCCCCTGTCCTGGTGCTCCATCCCTTGTCCAAAGCCCCTCTCCAGCTCTCTTGGAACACCTTAAGGCACTGAAGAGGCTCTGAGGTCTCCCTGGAGTCCTGTTAAAGCATCTCTACACCCCTCTGCCATCCTAAGAGGATTTCTATCCCAAAAAGCACCAAAGGAATGATTAGGATTTGCTGACTCTTCCCTGCTCTCTTGACTGTGCTTATGTCCTTGATAGCATTGTCCTGCTCCTCCTCCTCCAGATGTTAGATAATATTTGGGAACAGCTGCTGCTTTGCCTGCCAGGCACACGCCACAGAAAAAACCTCTTCAGAAAAAGCAGGTTTAAAAATACCTGACCTTAAATTTTCCTACTGGAACACTGAGGATAACCTGATCCCACATCTTGGGCTGTGGCAGACACAGGCACAGCTTATTCCCAACAGGATTTCCAAAGGCATAAACAGCCTTGAAAAACTAGAAATTGCCTCAAAAAGCTGGTTTTGTTTTAAATTACAAGTTACTTCCACTGAAAAAAAAAGTGCTGTCAAGGCATCAAGCTGTTAGAAGCAGGCACAGGAGCTCCTTGGGGAATAGCTGTTCCCTTGGGGCAATTGCTGTATTCCTTGGGGAATAGTGGCAGCATGTTGCTGGGAGACACTGGGAGAGTTAATGACCTTAAAATCCCACACATCATTGATCTGGTGGAGGCAGGAGCTGCCCTGAGCCATGTCCCAGCTCCCATGGGAGCTGCAGAGAGGCTGTGGAAACTCCAGAGGCATGGAAAGGACCAGGACTGGGCACTTACTGGGAACAGCCATGCACTCGCCATCGTGGCTCCTCTTCGGGGACGCTCCTGGGCGCTCGTACTTGCAGGAAAAAGCAGAAAGAGGATTTTTATCCACCTGGTTTCTGAAGGATAAATCACTGATAGAATAAATCCCAACAAGAGCTCTCCAATTCAAGCCTTGATTTGGACCAGGGAAGCTGTGCAGTCCCTTGGGAATTCAGGCTATTTTATCCTGGGCTGTCAGGAACATCAGAATCAGATGACCAAGCTGCAGCCACCACCTCCCTGAGTCCTGACTGGGATTTGAAACACAACCCCTGGGATTTGAAACACAACACTTACTCTCTTCTGAACTGGTATGACTGGTATTCCAGCTGTTCACACTCCCCAAAACATCTGCTGTCTTCAGCATAAGGTGATGTACTCCCATACCTATCCACCAGCCCATTCCCAACAGCTATCCCACTTTCCCCCTGCCCTAAAAAGGGGGGGAATGGCACAAGGGTGATGGATGGGGTTGATGAGCAGAGCAGGACAGCTGGTCACAAGCAGCAGATAAGAAGTCCAATGTCTCTGTTCCCATCAGAAAGGATTCTGGAAGCTCCTTTTCAGGAAGCTCAGTGTTCTTACCACAGCCCCAGAGGCTGGCTGCACTATCCAGGCGTATTCCGGGCGGATCAGCCGCAGGCAGTTGATGGCAGCCAGGAAACAATTGCCCTGCTTCTGGAGCCCCCGCAGCGTCCGCACCTCCCTGCCCAGCCGCATGCCGTACTCAAACATCACTGTTCCAGCTGAAAACAGGGAAAAGTCATCAGCCAACAGCCTGGACAGAGGCCACACAGCTGGCAGGGGCAGGGAAAGGGTGTCCCAGGCAGGTGGGCAGGTACAGGTGCATCCCAAGCTTTACCTTTCCGGTAGTTGTGCCGATACACGTGGAAGGCGTAAAGCAGCTCGTAGTAGTTGTGAGTCATCAGATCCACGGCCCGAGCGTGGGACTCGATGATCCCAACGACCTGCAGCACACAGAGGCTCCAGTGGGTCCATAATCCCCTTAAAGGGGGGCTGTGCCCCCACCCAGGCTGTGATCCCAGCGCAGGATTACCTCATTGTGCAGGTTCACGTAAGGAAACTCCACCAGGTCCTGGAGCTGGGATCGCTCGCAGAGAACCACCACTAGCTGGCGTAAGCAGTCAAGCTGCCTGCAGAGGGAAGCACAAGCCTTTGGAGGAGCAGGAATAAACCCAGGAGCAGGAACAAACACAGGATTGAAGTCACAAACAACCACTTTGTGACAAGCTCCTGCTTCCAGATGAGCTCTGCAGGTTTTTCTCCTGGCTTAGAACAAATTTAAACCTTCAAGTTTCTCCTGTACTGGAAACAGAGATCCTCTGGAAAGGCCTCTCAGGAGGGCAGTCTCCCTCCCTCAATTAGTTAAAAAGCATTCCTACTTCTCCCCGTTATTACAGTATTTTTCTCTGCTAGGATAAAGCTTTCCCTAGCCAGTTCACTTACCAAACTGAAAACTCAACACTAAATCTTTTTATTAAGCAAAATCAACTAGGCTCCTACAGCTTTTAAACATAGAATGCTACACACATGATCCTTCAGTCTCTTCCCTGTTTTTCTTCCGTCCATTTTCCTCTTTTGAGAGGGTGCCAATCCCAGGTGTCCTTCAGATGAACACCCAAAAATGAACTCTACATTTTTAAAGCCACCTCTACAGATTAACTTAACACTGCAGTCATTAGTCATAAAGTGTCATTTTCCCTTCAGTTTCTTGGAAAAATGGGACCATGGACCTCCACAACAAAGGCATAAGCCTGTCACCTACCTGCCTGGATCCGGGTTTTGTGTTAAGGCTACATAGGCTTCACTGTTGTGCCCCAAATCCAAGTGATGTTTGAAGATGCAGGTCCTCAAAGTAGCCTGAAAACAGCACAAATCAGTTATAAACCCAGCAAGAAATTCCTGTGGAAGAGGTTCCTGAAGAAATGGCTTGCTGGGAAAGAAGTGGCTGTACCTGGCTTCTCCAGTCATCTGCTGATTCCATGATGGCCAGGGTGGCCAGCTCGATGACCAGCTCTGGCAGACCCAGCATCTCCAACAAGCGAAGGACCTGGAAGGCAGGAGGGTTTGTTGTTGTTTTTATTTTAGGAGCTGTTCCTGCCCCTAAAGATATTTAAGGGGTTAGATTTTAAAGGGGAATATTTGGGTAAAAAGCAGGGATCTGGATGAAACCCCAGCACAACAGGACCAGGTTATAGCTTCTCTGGAGGATTCACCTCTGTACATGGGAGATTTTTGAAGCATTTCAAGCATTAATGACTAGTTTTCTGGATCCTAAATCCAGGGAATCCCTCACCAAGAGCCCAGCTCCAGCTTGCAGCCTGCCTGAACCACAGCATTATGCAGAAGATAGATCCTATCTCAGTTTAAACATACTCATTTTAATTTGCCTCAGAGCTTAGTAACCCTTGCCTTAGGCAGCATCTTACATTGAGCCTGGACATGCCTGGCTTCTGCTTCCAGCAGCTGGATCTCATCCTGCCTTTTTCTGCTGGATAACCAAGTCCTTAGCTATCAGGAAACCAATAAGTGGAAAGTACCTAAATTTCACATACTCAGCTTGTCATTACCCCCAAACAAAGTAAAGAAAGTACACATTCCACATTCCAAAAGCTAAGTTTTCTGAGGCTCAAGTCACTTCCCACAAAGGCAGGGATGGAGGAGGAATTCCCTCTCCAGTGTGGGAGGACTTGGTGCCAGTTTAGCTGCTCAGCACTGTACCTTGTTGTAGTACTGCAGGCGTGGTGTGGAGACCACCTCACCCTCCTCAGGCTGGATCAGCCTGTCCAGGAACTCCTCTCTTCCCACCTCAGAGGCAGCTTGGCAGAAGCAATCCAAAGCCTGGAAACAGACCTGGAATCAGCTCACTATCCCCTCAGGTGACTGACTGACCTGCTGTACAGGTGAGGGGACAACACTGCCTGTCCCAAGCTTGTGAGATCTTCCCAAGAGCAGATTGCACTATGCTGCTCCAATCCCATCCCTTCCCGAAGGAGGCAGAGCTTGGGAAGGATGCTTCCTGTGCACCTCCCCCTCCCAAGGGAAAAGGTCCCAGACCCTGGGAAGGAGATGAGGGAAGGCCTCACCTTGTGCCCTTCCCCCATGACAAGGTAGCACCTGCCCATCATGAAGCAGCAGGAGCCCATGTTCACGTGGCACCAGGGCTGCAGCAGTCGGATGTATTCCTACAGGAGAGAAGGAATGGCAGCTTGGATTCAGGCCAGCACTCACTTGTGATCTGCAGGCAGTCAGGACCAGCAACATTTTGGTGGTTCCTTCAGCTACTGTGCTCAGACAAGTCCTGCTTCTTCAGCTCGAGGGCTGGTCTTTCCAGCCCCAAAGTCCCTTGGATGCACTGATCATGAAATTCTGGAAATATGTGGGTTGGAAGGGATCGTTTAAGCCCATCCAGCCCCACATCCCTGTGAAAGGCAAGGACACCTTCCACTAGACCAGGATGCTCCATGCCTTGTCCAGCCTGGCCCTGGACTCTTCCAGGCACAAGGCAGCCACAGCTTCTTTGGGCAGGCTATGCCAGGGCCTCAGCTCCCCTACAAGGAACAATTTTTTCCAGCACCCCATCTAGCCCTGCTCTCTTTCAGTAGGAAGCCATTCCCCCTATCCTGTCAGTCCAGGTCCTTGTCCAAAGCCCCTCTCCAGCTCTCTAGGAGCCCCTTTAGGCACTGGAAGAGGTTCCCAGGAGACCCTGGAGTCTTCTCTTCTCAGGGCTGAATGTTCCCAGAGCTGCTCCAGCCCTGTAAGGGGGAGATATCCCCCACATGCTCCTGGGGAAAAACTGCTTGAAACAGCTCCAGTGTCTGTGTGAAGCACCTCAGAAACAGCTCCCAGCACACCCAAAAATCAGACAGGATTCTTCCTACACCCTGTTGCAGGGAACTGCAGGGGAGATGTGGACAGAACGTGGAGGGCAGAGCTAAAGCTGCAGTACAATGGGCAGGGCAGGTGCTAGAAGGGGAATACCTGTGCAGGAGAGGGCCAGCAGCCAAGGAAGCACATGGATTACAGCATATGGGAGGGAGTGCCGATGGCACTGAGGGCACAGACAAAGCGAGATGACCCAGCCTGGGTCTGTGCCAGCACAGCATCCTCGTCATCCTCTGAGAAACAGCCATGTCCTGCTAGCAGGGCCATGGGACTCAGCAGGAATTGGGAAGAGAAACCAGGACTTGGAAGTCAAGTCACCTCTACAGGTGCACAAACCACCAGCACCTCTTGCCTCACCTTTCCTGGCCATGAGTCCTCTCAAAACCACGTGGTGACGTATCCGGAGCCTGGATTCACTCCCTGGATTAGCAGCTACAAGGGATAAATCCTGCTCCAGCTTGTCACACACAATGAGCAACATGGAGAGCTTTGGCCCATGTCCCAGCCCTCTGCTCTGTCACCAGACTGCCCCTGTGCCCGTCTGCTCCTTGCAAGGAGCCTCCTGTACCCCCCCCCCAGTTTGGGTCACCATGCTCACAGCAAAGCTGCTGTTATCTCCCTGGGGTCAAGGCACTTAATCCAAGTTTCCGTGACCGACTGGGATCAGGGAGAGGAACAGAAGGCAGTGGGGAGGAGGAGGAGCTGGGCTCTGCAAAGATAAAAGCCTGGAGGAGACACCAGTGAGGCGAAAGAAATGCGAGGAGATTCAAAGCCTGCACATATGCCAGGAGGGAGAACGATGCTGCTCCAATCTTGGCATTTCCTGGCTCAAAAGCTCTGAAGAATTGAAATTCTTCTCTCAATTCTTCTCAGCAGCAACACAAAAGGAAGTAATTCAGCCCCCAGGTATGAGGGGCTGGGAGGATAAAAGGTTCTGCTGAAAAACAGGTCACTAACAGCCTGCCTGGCCTGCTGCCTCCAGGAATGCCCAGACAGGGATAAAGCTGCACATCACGTGGAGCTGCAGACAAGGAATTGTGCGGGTCAGAACTCGAGCACAAGCAACTCCAGCTGCCAAGCGCACAGGGAGAAAGGTGGAGGAACAGTGACCTGAAATACAGAAGTCCAAAACCCCTGGAAATCAGGAGTTCACCATCCCTGCTACTGGGATGCCAGGAGCAGCCAGAGACGGAATGATGACAGGTGTTCCTCACACTGTTTTTTTACTAATAGGGACATTTAAGAAATAAATTAGTCCTTTCTGGGCTGAAGAAATCCTTCTGAACCCAGGTCCCATGGGCAATCATGAGCAGAGGAGGTACAGGAAAGGCTGTGGGCACACCAGCAGCCAACAAGCTCTAGGATTGCTGGGATATTTAAACAGGCTCTGCAAAGATGTTTCAGGAGTGCGGCGTCACACAGCCAGACAAGCCCTGGGAGAATAAACTCCTCCATGGAAAGGGAATAGCATAAACCTGAGTATCTGGATGCTCTTGAAAACAGATGAAAGAGAAAACGCAGAAGATGATTCCCCCATGGCAGGGGAGTGGAATGAGACGAGCTTTAAGGTCCTTTCCAACCCAAACTGTTCTGGGATTTCACAATCTTAAATCACTCCCCATCAAACACTCTGTGGCATCGTCTCAGCTCAGAGAACAGTGATTAGGGGTGGTGGTTTTAAACTAAAACAGGGGAAATTTACACTGGATATTGGGAAAAAATTCTTCCCTGTGAGAGTGGGGACAGCCTGGCACAGGTTGCTCAGAGAAGCTGTGGCTGCCCCATCCCTGGAAATGTCCAAGGCCAGGGTGGACAGGGCTTGGAGCAACCTGGGATAGTGGACTGGACAGTCCATGGCAGGAGATGGAACTGAATGAGCTCTGAAGTCCCTTCCAACCCAAACCATTCCAGGGGAAAGCAGAACTCCAGCACTTGGAAGGATGATGTTTCAGGGAGTTTTCCAGCACCTGTGAGAGGGCTGGCACGATGCACTCACCTGGAGCTGGGTGTACTGACAGCTCCCCATCAGGCACTCTGGGAAGAGGAAGCTGGGATTGCTGGGCCATCTGAGCAGAGGTTAAGGAACATAGGAGAATCCAGTCTGGAGAGCTTGGAGAACTAGTCTGGAAGCCAACATGCCTCTCATGCCCCGTTTGTGGGGGGAAAGGAGAGAAGATTAAGCTGCTCTTTATACAAGTCATTATTCTGTAATAAGATTTATCCATATTAGAACAAAATCACCAGTACATCTAATCCCCAACTCCTGCTACCCTTCCAAATCCCCCAGCATCCCACCCCACCAAGTCAAGTAGTGAGAGCTTAGGGGCTTAAAGTCAAAAACTCAAATCCTTTACCATGCACCTAAACAGGATGAAATCTGTGAAATCTTAAAATACCCACAAATCCCATTAATGCCAACAACATCACTCCTTCAGGAGGTTTGTCTTGGAAATTTGGAGGTGGAAAACTGATTTTGGAATGGCAGGAGGCTCAGTGGCAATGGATTCACAGCCAAGGATACAGCAGAGGCAGAAAATCAGTCACTATTGAGGTGATAAGGTGGGGCCAGTTCAAACTTGTCTCAGCCAAAGAGGTGTTTGGTTGCAGGAAGAGTCGGGATATGATGTGTTTTCTGGCCACTTCCTGAAAGAAGAGCTCCACGATTGTTTGAGGGCCGGATACTAAAAGTAGAAATTAAAGGAACAGTGAGTAGAGAGCCTGCAGTAGAGATCCCAGGTTTTCCACCCTGTCCTGTGCTCATCAGCCCAAACAGCACAGATTAAGCCAGGGCAAACCAAAAGCACGTTCCACACTCCAACTTGTTGGTTTTGGATTTCTCCTGCCGTCTGGTTAAGTCAGAGGGAGCAGCAGGAGATCAAAGTGCCCCATCCTGCAGTGTTTATTAACCACAGCTCAATTAAAACACACAAAAAAAGGGCTCTGCTCCCTCTCCACTTGTTATTCCCAGCCCAGCTGCAGCTTTCCAGCATGACAGAGCTGAGGGAGTGCTGAGCTGGCTGTTCCATTCCCTCCCTCCTCATTCCAGCACCCCAAAAATCCCCCCTTAATGACTGTTCCCAACGCCTCTCCCTGAGCTGCCACCTCCTTCCCTATGCTTCACATATTTCTCCCCAAAGAACAGTGGCCAAACAGGACTTTCCTCACAAGCCAGCCAAGAAATAACCCACGACACCAGCACACACAAAGGATGTTTTCAACTTCCCTGACATTTCCAGCTGCCTCCTGCACCCAGACTCTCCATCAGGGAGAGCTCAGGCTCTGAAGATCACCAGTGTCAGAAAGTGGAGGAAGCTCTTTCCCAGCTCACACGTGGCACTGCTGCCTGTTTGTCCCAGATTCCCCCAGCTCCCTCTGAAGTATCTCAGCCTCTAAGTGCTGACTAGTCACAGCAGGCTCTTACCTGCATGTTTCCTTCCCATCCCTGTTCACCTCCTCCCTCTGGAACCACTTCAAGGCCCACACTTCCTTAATTAAGCAGCATTATATTCTCCCAATAAAAAAACTAACCCAAAAGTTACATCTTTGCAGCAGAACATAAAAGACATGAACCAAATACCAGCTTCAGTGTTTTGGGGAGGTATTTCCATATTTTTAAACATGTTTGGAGCAAGTACTTCTACATTTTCATGCTTCCCCCTAAGCTGTTGCTCTTGGTTGCTGTAGGGTAAAGGCTGGAGAGCAGGACAGGTTGGATGGAGCAGGTTGCTCTAAGCAACTCCAGCTAGTGGAAGGTGTCTCTGCCATGGCAGGGGGTGGAACTGGATGAGCTTTAAGGTCCTTCCAACCCAAGCCATTCCAGGATTCTGTGACAGACCTGGTCTGAGCTACCACAGCCACTGTGAAGTACATGAGGGGTAAGTTTGGGTGATGCTGCCAGGGTTAGAATGACAAATTTTTGGCTCAGTGAGGCATTCCCATCCTTCTCAGGCTGAGAGTAAAATCTGAGTTCTGCGCTCTAAGATCCTTTGTTGTTGCTTTGTTTATTTTTTTTTTTGTGGACAGCCTGACAAACATCCCCACTTAAAGCAGGGTCATTCAACCACACAGTCCATTAGCTCCCTGCATAAAGCACTTCCCTTAGGTGGCAGAGTCAGGCTTAAATAACAGAAAGGGAGAGTTGATGATCCGTGGACACCTTACCCAGTTTGTGTGGTGTCAGAGCCGTGGTGTCTGCTAACTCCAACACGGAGAGATGCTGCAGATTAGATTCCCTAGGGAAGAAAGGAGCCATCAGTGAAGAGACAACAAAACGCCTCCCGCTCTAACTGTGCTCATTGTTCAACTCCTACAGAGCACAGAACAGCGAGGCCTCACAGGGCAGATTTAGCACAAGGCAGAGTCAGCTCAGAACATGGAAGGGAAAAAAACCCTCCCCAGTGCTCCTGGAGTGATATTCCCACAGCAACCACCTGCTTTCCACGCCAGGAAGGGCATTTCAGGTGGATTAAGGAGGACCCAAAGCCAGGTCAGGTAGAGACTCACAGCGTGTCCACAGGGACGTCAGAGGCCAGGCGCTGGCTCGCCCACCGGATCAGGAAGTAGGACAGCAGCAGGGGAGAGGTGCGGTGCAGCAAGTCCTGCTGGGACTGGAAGAGCTGTCCCCCTCCCAAAACCATCTGCAAGGAAAGCCCAGAGCTTGGCACACTTGAAGCAACAGCAGGGCAAGGGCAACCAGAGAAGTTTGTGTCAGGCCCAGCTTGTCCCTTCTGCAAACAGCAAGGTGCTCAACAGCATGGCA
Source organism: Camarhynchus parvulus (assembly GCF_901933205.1). Lineage (NCBI taxonomy): Eukaryota > Metazoa > Chordata > Aves > Passeriformes > Thraupidae > Camarhynchus > Camarhynchus parvulus. The sequence continues at coordinate 9,548,538 of NC_044575.1, read as the reverse complement.
GGAACTCAGCCCTCCCAGGGAACCAGCAGGACTCTTGACCCCCTTCTGGAAGTGTTCAAGATCAGATTGGAAGGTGTTTGGAGAAACCTGGCCTAGTGCAAGTGCCCCTGCCCATGTGAGGGGCTTGGAATTAAACAGTCTTTAAGGTTCCTTCCAATCCAAAGCATTCCAGGATTGTTGTCCCTGAGACTGAAATCATGGCTTTGCTGCAGAGATCACCTCAGGGTCTCCATAAGCTCCAGCAAAGAGTCACAGCAGATGAAACAATCTGAGCTTTTGAAGGACACAGGTACATCAAGGTGGGAAAGCAGCAGGTCACATGCCTCATGGTCTGGGAGAGCCCTGCTCCAGAGGGCACCTTGCAATGCACCTTAAATGCTACCAGGATAACCCCACCCAGGAAAAAGGGATTTATTTTCAACCAGGAAACTCCTGGCTATTTCTAAGCAAATAATATTGGTTTAAACAAGGCTGTCCTTGTCTGGGGACTTGTTCTGTGTCGCTGTGTCCATCCAAAGCAGCAGCACCTTGCCTCACGTGGCCTCAGGCCTGGTGAAACAGACCCAGACCAGTCCATCCCACCATTCCAAACACAGCTACTCTCGTGGGGATTGTTTGCTCTGGCTGGAGCAGCTTCCAAGGGGATGAAACTGCAACATTGGAGCATGCTGCCAAAGAACAGAGCTGCCATCACTGCTGGGAGAGGGACAGGGGACAGCTGGAAGAGCTGCATGTGTGCTCATTCACACAGGAGGCTGGAATCCATGCCCTTCTCCCACAAATACAGCTTGGCTTCCTGCTTCCTGGATGTTCACAGAAGAATAAAGGGAATTAGGCTGCTTTGCTCAGGAAGACAAAAGGAGCTGGAGGAGAGAGCAGGACCTGCCCAAGCCTCGGGCTATTCCAACAGCCTTGTGGGAAGAGACAGAGCTCCGCCCTGCACCAGAAGCCCACAGGACTCCCAAGCGCCAGGAGCTGTACTCACGGGATCCCCGAGGCGCAGCAGGAGCTGCTGGAGGATGAGCAGGTCCCGGCAGAGGAGGAAGCGGACGGTGCAGATCTTGGCCACCCCCCCGCACACCACGTGCGCCGCGGTGCTGCTGCCGAACAGCTGGGACAGGCTCATGCGCAGCGCCAGGTGAGGAGCTGAGGGGAAAACCACCCAGGTGAGGCAGGAGCCACACAGGCAGGAACCATTCCCAGGATAAAGGACACTTCCTAGCGTTTCCCAGAAGCTGGTGAAGTGCTTTCACCTCTTTCCATGTCAGTGTCTGTCTCGTAGTCCATCTCTCGGATGAGCAATCCAATGGCATGGATGGGGTTCCTGATCTCCTGCAGTTTGCTGTGGATATCCTCCATCACATTTTCCCTGCAACATCAAAAAGATCCTCATCATCATGATGAACAGCAAGCTGAGGTTCCAACTGAAGAGGGCTCCCTTACACTCCCTTCCAGTGAGGATCAGTATCTGATCAGCCTGGACATTCCTAACTGGAATCTTTGGCTAGCTTGTGAGTTTTATTACAGCGCCTGCAGGAACCAGTCTATTTATTCCACTCCCTCAGGCTACCAGGAAATAACAGCCAGATAGCTGGCATTCCACAAGGAAACAATTACCGTTAGCACAGGAACCACACAGGACCACAAGGTTTGACCAAGGCTCTGACCTCTCCCTTCTGTCTCCAGGCACCTCTTTTCACACCTAAAGGGAATTTGTGCCTTTTCTGCTCTCCGGGTTGTGGAAAGAAGACCCTGCTAACAACTCCAAGCCCTGGTCCCCCATGCCTGGAAAAGCCTCCTGCAGCACAGGGCAAGGAGCCCACACATCTCAAACGCCCTTGGATGACAGGCAGGGACAGCTCTGGACAATCCCAGCTCAGCCACTCTGAGAAGCTTCTGGAAAACACATCTCCTTACGTGTCATTAGCTATCAAGTCCTCCAGGATCTGCTCTGCAGCCTTTTCTGGAGGCTGGAGGCGGGAGCAAGCCATTTCCATGATGAATGCCATTTCCATAGAAATTGATTCTCCAATCAGGCGAAGGCACTGGACAAGACAGACAACATCACGAGACATCTCCAAATCTGCAATGAAAGAATCTAACTGTGTATTTTCCAAGAGATTTCCAAGGGAAGGTGGGAAGACCATGCAAAAGCCAGTTAGTTCAGCTCCTATCACCAGTAACAGCAGACAGGTCCCAGTTCCCTATGCCAAACCTTCCCCAATAACAATGAGGCTGAATTAAAGCTCAGGAGTCAACAAGGGAAAGATTTGGGCTTTATTATTCAGAAAATAAAAAATGATGCAACAATAAAAAAATTAAATTCCCTCCAAGGGATTTTTTCCAGCCACAGGTTGAAAGAAAATAAGCAGTGCAAAAAAATATATCCTGAAGAAAATGGCTCAGCTCAGCTCTGCAATCTTTTATGGGTCAGATTTTAAATTAAATCCCATTTTTTGAGACCGTGACTGTTTAAAACAGCCAGGGAAGGAACTGCTGGGGCTCCTGCTGAGGCTCCCAATCCAGCTCAGGCCCCAGCTTTCCTTCCCTCTGCTCCACAACAAGCTCAACCAAACAGATGACGATCCCACTTTATAAAAATATATAAAAATCACTCAAGCATGAAAGTGGAGCTTAGGTAACATTTTCCATTGCCTTTTTCTTAGTGAAACGGCATTTCAGGGCCAGCAAAGCACAGAGGGCACTGTGGTGACAATATTAATGACATGTTTTCCATACTCTGGCATTCACTTCCTGGAGACAAGGAACAGCACGGCCCCTCTCCACAGCTGATGTGAAAACATTTCATAAACCCTGGAATGATTTGGGTTGCAATGGACCTTAAAGCCCATCCAGTCCCACCCCCTGCCATGGGCAGGGACACTTTCCACTATCCCAGACTGCTCCAAACCCTGTCCAACCTGGCACTGGACACTCCCAAGGATGGGGCAGCCACAGCTTCTCTGGGCACCTGTGCCAGGGCATCCCCACCCTCACAGGGAAGAATTTCACCCAACCCAAACAATTCCATTACTCTACTGGCAGCCTTGACACTATTTTCTAATTGCTGGTGTGAGCATGATGGCAAATTTCACAAAATAAGTACCCCTGCAAAACCAAAAAAAAACCCAACTATCTCCATGCAAGATCAGGAGTTCTTCAAGGGATCTCTATGGAAGCTCCCACATCTCTGACAGGAGGGAAGAAACTCCATGTATTCTCACCTTCAAAGATGGCAGCATCATCCTCAGTCAGGAGGTGCTCATTGGAGAGGAGATAGAGATGATCAACCAAGGAGCAGGGCACAAGGAAGGACATGGAGCCCTGAAAGGTGAGGAGAAAGTCCTTGAGCTTCCCAAATCTTCTGGAGAAACTTGTTCAGGGAATCTCACCACCACCCAGCCTCACCTTCTTTAGCAGGCACACCATGCTGGTGTAGGGGTTCAGGTGCAAGGCCAGAGGCCGGGAAAGAGCTTCCTGGTACTGCAGGCAGCAGGCATAGAACTTGGACCAGAATTCCACCTGCAGCTGCCAGAACTCCTCTGGGGAGCACTCGCATTCTGTCACACTGCCCTGGAACTGGTGGGGGCAAAACAAGGGAATCAGGAAATGCCAAGTAAAATAAGAGCAGGATAAAACAAGGGAATTCAGACCCAAAAAGAACTGAGGGATCTCTCAGGTAGGTCTCCTAATAATTATTATTTGGATTATTTGGAAGATAATCCCTCTATTTTGGATTCTCTTCCAAAATGATGAGCAACTGCTCTGCAAGGTGGTGGTCTGGGCACCATGTGATGGGTGACCAAAGTGCATACAGGGAGCAGAGGCAGAACAGCCAGGATTCCAAAAAAACAAGAGGGAAAGGAAATCCCAGGCAGGAAGGATGAAGACTTGTACTTTTTGAAAAGTTACATCATTCCCTTTGGAGAAAAAAAGGATAAACTGAGGTGCAGGGTCACCTGGAATCTAAAATATCATGATACCACGTACAACACAATATCCTGGAAGGAAAATCCATCTCACCTCATTTTCCACAGCTAAGGTGACCTCTTTCCTTAACTCATCCCACGTCAGATCCATGTGCCGCTCAGTTCCTTGAGAAAAGATCTGCAAAGCAGCACAAGAAACTTGGATTTTAAGGCAAAATAAAAGTCTCAGCAAAGGTTCAAGCAGCACTCAGTGAGGTAAAGCAGGACAAGAGCATCAGCCAGCACTTTGTGGGATGGAAGTGTTAAAAAAAGGTCTGGACGCTAAATTTGGGATACATGAATGTGTGGCAGTGTGCAACCACCACACCTCAAGAGATTTAAAATCCCGGTGATATGGCATTTGGGGAGATGGGTTAGTGGTGGTCTTGGCAGTGCTGGAGGGAACTGTCAGATTCCACCATCTCAGAGAGCTTTTCTGACCTTAGTAATTCCATGACACATCCTGACAAACAGCACCACAGGGCGCTGAGTCCCCATTCTCCTCGCTACATCAGCAGGAATGAAAAACAAGCTCATCAACTTGCTGTGCTATCCAAGGGGGAAAAAACCAATTATCTGGATTCCAGGTTCCGTCTCCAGCTGTGGGCACACAGCAGCTGCAGCACAGCCCAGCAGCTACCAACTCACTCCAGGGATTCCCCATGAAAACAGGCCTGGCAAGAGCTCCAAGGAATCCTGCTGCCTCACATCTAAAGGGCCAGGAAGATGATGAGAACAGAGAGCATCCCAAATTCCCCTCTCACTTACCTGCAAAGCCTTCTGGATAGCTGCATTAGTGAACCGGCCTGGCATGAAGAGATATTCCAAGTAGATTTCCTGCAAAAAGATCGTGACTTCAGGAAGCTCAAGGATGAGGAGAACACTTAAGCTGCTGTTTCTGGTCTTCCCTCCCATTATCAACATCATCCCCTGGATCTGCATTTCTATCCACACCCTACTCCAGCCTGGGATCAAAAATGGCTTCCTGCACACTCCTGCCTTTGTTTATTCCCATTCTCTCTCCTGAGTGACCTCGTTGTTTTTGGTGCTGTTCTACAGCTGGCTCACCCTGGGATCCTGATCCTGCCGGACTGTCACCTCCTCCTCAGGGAGTGGCTGCACAAACACCTGGTTCCACTGGCCCGCAACATTCCTGCAAGGAAACAAACCTGGAATCAACTTGGCATCCACCTGAACCAAACCTGTGGCTTTCATCAGCAAAAACAGCCTTCTGGGTGTGGAAAAGGAGGTTTGTGCAGTGACAAGGGACAGATTTTGGCAGGAGAGGTTAACTGCGGCATTCCTTGCCATAAACTGATGGAACATGTTGGAATCCTTCATTTAATTCAACATTCTCCCCATCTCACGAACTCACAAGCAACTCTCAGACTGACTAGTAGCGTCTTCTAAAATTTGCACACTCACAGCATTTTTCATCCATTCTTCAACTCCCTGGCTCTGCACCAAGCCATCCTCTCAGCTTTATACTCAGGGATGATCCTTTCCCATCACCATCTCCACAGAACATGTTTTTTCCTGGAAGGGACCACCTGGTTGTTTTGAAGTAGCTATAGGGAAGCACAGCACTCCCTCTGCCACATTTAAACTCCACTTTCAGCAATCCTGCTGCCTGGATTTTTACATTTTCCATGTTCCAGCACCTTGAGTATAAATCTCTAAGTTGAGGAGCTCTGTCAGGATTTTCCTGCAGTTATCCCAGTGATCCATGCCCAAAACTCACTGCTCAAAGTTGATGTATTTCACAACAGTTTGGTTCTCCTCGTTGTGCCACAGTGCCCAGATCTCGGCCGAGGTTAAGGCAAAGTCAACCAGAGTCTCCTAGGAAAGAGGGAAAGAGCCAATTTCCTTTCTTATCCCCAAATTAGAATACAGCAGAGAAAGGTGGGTACTTAACAACAGCAAAACATTCCCCTGTGGAATTTAACAGGCTTTGGGAATTGTTCAGTCTGGAAAAGAGAAGGCTTTGGGGTGAACTAATTGCCCCTTCCAGTACCTGAAGGAAAGCTATAAGAAAGACAAGTGGGGAATTTTGACAAGGGCTTGGAGTGACAGGACAGGGGGGAACAGCTCCAAACTGAGGAAGAGGAGATTCAGATGGGATATTGGAAGCAATTGTTCCCTGTGAGGGTGCTGAGGCTGTGGCTACCCCATCCCTGAAAGTGTTCAAGGCCAGGTTGGACAGGGCTTGGAGCAACCTGGTCTAGTGGAAGGTGTCTCTGCCCACAGCAGGAGATTGGAACAACAAGAGGAGCTTTAAGGGGTTCCTTCCAACCCAACCATTCTGTGACTCTGTGATTTAAATCCCAAAGTCCAGGACTCTTCCTCCTGGGGGCCAGGCCCCAGCTCTCACCTGTGAGGAGAACAGGGAGGAAATGTGGTCAAGGCTGTAGCGGTTGCTCTCAGTGCTCACCAGCTGGAAGACACAAAACTACAAACACACCTCATAAATTATTTCCTGAAGGACTAAACCAACACATCCCATGGAATATCATCATTCCAGTCCATCTCCCTACCTGGTGCTAGGGGTAACAGAACCTAGAGGACAAGAAGGGTGAGCTGAGCACATCACTGGACCCTCTGCACAGAAATCCTGGCTTCACCCGTCTCCCCAAGGACACTCAGCCCTGCCTGGACCTGAAGGACTCCAAAGTCTTTCCAAACACTAAACTTGAAAAACTGTAAGACCACCACACCCAGCACTACCAGTGACCACAACATGTGGGAGAAGAAGGGGACTAAGGTGGGAAAACCCCAATTTCTCAGCTGCAGGCCCAGCTCTGCATGTTCTTCCCAGAGCAGAGCACTCGTGGGACAGCAGGACTCATGTTACACACTCTTGTTCTGTGTGGGAATTCCCTGGAGAAAGGAATAAGCTGTCCAACAGATGAGCCTAGTTTGTGCAGTCCTTCCCCTCCTGCTAAATTTATCCTTCTCCACAAAAAGTTCTCCCCAAGTTGTAGAAGCATCCACATGCTCCCAGGAGCCTGGTGTAAACACACCACCAACACTTCCATGCTTTTAGCTCCTTTTGGACCTTTCCTTTTCCCACGGCACATCCACGCTTTCAGAGCAGGAGGTAAACAAGTGAAGCAGCGCTCATGGATCAGCTTAGTCACACAGGGAATTCCACTCCCAGAGCTCGGGCACACATATCCCCCAATGCTGTGAGGTGGGGGGGGGAATGTTTATTTAGAAACCACCGATCCCTCAAGAGGGTCACACGTGAAGCTCTTCCCTATTTCTTGCCTTCCAAACCCAAGTCCTAGGGGAATGACTCCTCTTCCCAGAGCCTGTAGAGCCCGTGGCTCCATACCTGCCCTCGCTTGGGAGCGTGCATGTAGACTCCCAGGTAGAGGCCCAGGGACTGGGAGAAGGCCAGGCGCAGGCGGTGCCCGGTGCCGGCCGCCAGCCGCAGGTCCCTGCTGACCGGCATGAACTCCAGCAGATCCGCCACCATCAGGCACATCTGATCCTGCAAACAACAAGAGTAACAGGAGAGCAGCTTAGGAAATACTCTGGATTGAGAAACTGCTCCTCTCCTTCCCCCTTCCAGACAACATCTGCCCAGCACTTTGCACAACAGATGTGAATTATGGCTCCATACACTTACCTAAACCACTCCTCGGCTTCTCCCAGCTCACCTGGGCCCCCTGCCCATCAATCCCACAGGCTGCCAGAGCCCAGGCATGTAGGAGAAAGCTTCCCCTCCCTCCCACAGCACATTCCAGTGCCACTGAGCTGTGAAAGCACCGTGCTGCTCCATTAGCTCTGGCACTCAATATCTGGAGCAAGAGGCTTTTATTAACTTCCTATTGACAAAGACACTTTCATTATTGCTGAAAGCAGGAGAAAATCCATTTGGGATGGCTCCTTGGGCCTCAAAGCGCTCCTGCCTTCCTTCCCAAACGCTACAGTAGGTCTGGAAACAACCCTTATCCCAGGAATGTGTATGTTGCAGTTGAGATGGCCACACATACATTGTATGATGATACACAGTATCACCATCCAATATCAGAAGGTTTCAACCCATACACAGTAACACCTGAACCACATCAGAGGGCTTCAGTGTCTGCCCATACAGAGCAACATCATCTCACCTCAGAAGGCTGCAAGCCTCTGCCCTTCTTGTTCTTTAGCCCAACATTTCATACCCCTCCTGTTGATGCACTGCACCTGTGAGCCCTCTGTTCCCTTTGGTGATTGGTCAGTAACACCTCAGCACGCCATGGCTCATCACCTCCAACGCTGCTCACCTGCTTTTCACAGCTGTAGCCAATTAGGGATGAGGCTCAGGCACAGCCCCACTCCCAATTCCCACAAACTGAGTGCCTACAATTCCCTTTTTTTTTTCTTTTGAATAAATGCTATGTCTACTTTTTCTCTACAGGGTCCTTGCAGAAGAAATAGTAAACATGGTACAAGTATCTCTTTTGTGGGTTCCACCAACTCTAGAATTCATCCCTGTATTGACCTTGATTCACTCTCTAAACTTGCATATTATTAAAATGCTTATACTTACATTTATAGAATATTGACAATATCAATGGCAACATACAAGAATATGCCAAAGGCCAAACATCAGGATATCAACAAAATCAACAGCTATACAATTCCCCAATAGCTATACAACTTTTAACAATACCAATAATTATACAGCTATATAATTCCAAGTTATAACCCTTTTACAATTGTTAATAAAGTAACCGTGAGATAAGTGTAGAATGGATAAAATGCAAGCACAACCCTTTGTCTGCATACAATGTAAATACATTTGCAAAACTAGATCTAACGGGGATAATATGCAAAGACAACCATCCAGTAATAAAAACAAGAACAAATACCAAGGCAGAACATTGCCTAAGCTGCAAACAAAGCACAGCAAAATGGGAAACACCAGGAAAAGTTGAGCTCAAGTCACCAGGTTGGTTGAGGACTTTGTCATTTCCACAGCTGAGCTCCCTCATGCCACTTCCATTAACCCAAACAAGGATGATTATTCACACAGAGGATATGGAATCACTCCATCCAGGCACTGTACTCTGAATTTCTCCCTCTGGGAAACCTGCTGGTAGCAGTGGTTGTATTCAAAGACAGCAGGGTCCCCTGAGCGACAGTAAGGGCTCAACTGGCTGGATGACTGCAACTGACTATTGCTTTTTTCCATAGTGCTCCTATCCAGGGAGCAGTTCCTTCCCAGTGTGCACCACGGGTATTCCAGTGTCCCCTCCACACACTGTAGTTAGGAGTACTTGGGTCTTTCAAACATCCCAGTTTACAATGGAATTCAGTAGTCACCTGATGTGGAGTACAGCTTGGCTTATTCAACCCCTTTCAGCTCAATATTGCTTCTGCCCATATCTTCTTCTGATGCTGTACAGGACACCAGGCAAACTGGGGGGGGGGGCTTGTCCACTGCCCTCTAAGACAGGTGATTGCTGGAGATCCTTTCAAGATATAGAAATTTGGGCATTTGTATCCCATAGTATCACCTTGTTGATATTCTTGCAAGGGGAAGACAAGAAGCTCCGCACTGTGAATAGCTGGAGGTGTGCCACATCTCCCAGCTTGCATGTTGTCAGCTCTGTCCCACAGTCTTTTCCTAACTTCTTTGCAAACACTAAATGCAGTACTTGCATCAGTCTTAAAATCTTATGACTTTGCCCATGGTAAAACCCTACAAAGGGCATAATCAGTAGTCTCAATTCCTTCTCTTTTCCACAAAGCTTTCCATGTAGATAAAACCCTGTGTTCTTCACTTGGTAAGTTATTTCCCATTATGTCCTCTGCAGCTCAGCTGTACCCAAGGTACAGTCAAAAATCACTCTGGTCTGGACCAGGCAGCTTCTCCTGCTGCTCTCACCACTAGTTTGGGCTCTGTCTCAGGCTGTACCTCACCCTACAGCCCAATCCTGAGTCACATCAGGGTCACCATAGGTCACATACACCACAGCACAGGCTGCAGTTGAGAGGGCCACTATACACAGAACATCACCATACAGTATCAGGAGGCTTCAACCCATCCAGAGTATCACCCTACCACATCAGAGAGCTTCAGTGTCTGCCGATACAGAGCAACATCATCTCACCTCAGAAGGCTGCAGGCCTCTGCCCTTCTTGTCCTTCAGCCCAACCTTTCATACCCCTTATTGCTCATGCACTGCACCTGTGAGCCCTCTGTTCCCTTTAGTGATTGGTCAGTAACACCTCAGCACTCCATGGCTCATCACCTCCAACACTGCTCACCTGCTTCTCACAGCTGCAGCCCATTGGGGAAGAGGCTCAGGCACAGCCCCACTCCCAATTCCCACAACCTGTGTACCTACAGGAATGAGGCTGGACAGGAAACCCCTCGCTTCACAGACACTGCTACAAACACACACCACAACTGTTCTCACGTATTGTCCCAAATCCCAGAGTGGAGAAGCCACAGCCACAATTTAAAGGGAGACAGATCCATGCCAAGCACTCACCTGTGATTCCTTGGGCTTCATTTTGCTCCCCCAACCCCAGGTTCTGCTCACCTTGTAGGACCACATCCGGAGCTTATGGTCCTGGCAGAGGGCAAAGAGGAAGGCATCGTGATCCAGGCAGTGCACCGAGAGGCTGACGGGCACATCTGAGGGGCCACCATCACCTCTGGAAAACCAGAGGTTACATCAACACCTTCAAAGAAAATTCTCCAATCCTGGAAATGTCCAAACTCAGCCTGGACACTGGTCTAGTGGAAGGTGTCCCTGCCCTAGGCAGGGGGTGGGACTGGATGAGCTTTAAGGCCCCTTCCAACTCAAACTGTTCCAGGATTTCATGATTCTAAAATCATGGCAAGTGCACATATCCAAGGCAGTGGGCTTCCTCCATAGTGCTTAAATCCAAATAACGCTAGGTGAGATCAGGAGAAGGGAATGTTTCAGCATCCACAGAGCAGAGGATCCCACCACACCAGTGACACCCAGTTCTTCACTTACTTTGGTGGAACTGAAGCAGATTCCCACTTCCCCATCCCCAGCCTGGTACTTGCAAAACACAGGTGAAGGATCCAGAGGGAAAAAAGGATCCAAGCAGGCCCCAGCACAGATCCTGCCACCCGACAAGGATCCAAGAAGCCATGAGCAAGGATCCTGACAGTCCCAAATGATGCCTTAAATTTTAGCTTTCATATTTTCCAGATTCCATACCCAAAAAGTAAACAAATAAACAGTAAAAAAGTAAACCTTAAACAGCAGCAAACTGAGGAAAGCAATCTGTGAAGATGGATCCTGCTAGACCCCGGGCAGGATCCATCCTACGGGATCCCTCCAATCCATCCACTGGGGGCAGACCCGCCACAATGGTCAAAGTCCCTCAGGGCATCAAAGGACTCACTCCCACTTCCAAGAAAAACACTCTAGGACTCAGCTCTGCCCCCTAAGCCACCCTAAAGATCCCAACCCACCACGGAGCATCCGTGTGATCCCCACGTAACCTCTGCTTGTCAGGAACACGCCTGGCTCCTAAGCACCAGGGCAGAGTAATCCCTAATCCATGCTGGCTGCGAGCCACATCCTGGGCAAATCCTTGAAGGCCAATTACTAGAGAACATATTCACAGCCACATGAAACAGCAGGACCCTGCTAATCCAGCATTCCACTCCCAACTTCCGTATTCTGATAGCTCCTGTGACCCCGTTAACTTTTTTGGGTGGAGTATTTATAGGTGCCTGTGTGACTCAAGCTAAAAATTCCAGGTGAGGGGATCCAAAAGCCAGAATTAGCTCAGTTTATCCGTCCCCAGGAACTTACCTGATGGCAGTTGGCATCCAGCCCGTGAGGAAACGCTGCACCACCGAGCTCTGCTTCAACTCCACGACAGAAACACTTCCTTCAAAAACAAAAGGAAAATAAAAAATGAAGATCAAATGAAATTCCAAGATGGGAGAGGGATTGTAGTGCCCAATCCTTACCAGGAGCATCGGGAGGAGGCAGCTTAAGGACAAAGATCCCTCCTGAGGCAGAGGGAAGGGCAAACAGAGCCTCCCCTTCGCTGCTCAGCCAGGCTGCAGAGGCCACAGAGTTGGGAGCCAGCCCTGGCACGCTGGGAATCACGTAGTAATTGGAGGGATCCCTGATGTGGATCTTGCTGATATCTGTAAACACGGACTGCACTTGGCTCTCCGTTATCAGCTCCTGTGGGGAAACGGGAGAAAACAGCCTCAAGTTGTGCCACAGGAGGTTTAGCTTGGATATCAGGGACAATTCCTTCGTGGAAAGGGTTATCAGGCACTGGAACAGGCTCCAGTGGTGGGATTCCCATCCTGTGTGGATGTGGTGCTTGCGGACATGGGTGGCCTTGGCAGTGCTGGACTCCATGATCCTAGAGGATTCAATAAAACATCAAATCCTGAGCACATGTACCTAAGGCACAGGGAAAAAAAACCCCACCAGACATTGATGGAATGGCAACTGTCTCCTTGATAGAAATGATTTTTCCAGTAAAAAATCCCTGGCATAGCTCAGAGAAAACTGCTGGTGACACATCCCAGGAAGAGCAGCTCTGCCACAGCACAGGGTCATCCCTTGAGAAAGCTCTCCAGAGCTCTAAAAGCAGAGAGAAGCTCTCCAAGAGAGGAGAGAATCCTGCTAAGAAGCAGGGACAAGAGGAAAAGAGCCAATGGGGAGAATCACAGAATCCTGCAATGGTTTCAGTCAGAAGAGACTTTAGAAACCATCCAGTTACAACCCACATCCAGGGAATGATGGTAAATGTGATATAAACCCTGCCTAGAATCCATCTGCCACATGAAATACAGATCCCAACCCAGTCAAAACCAGCCTGTAGCCTTTTCAGCTGAGGGAAAAAAAGACAATCTATCCAGGAAGGGCTCTGGAAAAGCTGAGGCTCATTCCCAGCAGCAACTCCAGTGTCATGACATAGGCTGGACACCCAGCCAGTTCCTGAGCAAACACGGCGAAATTCCCCAAACCTCCACTTTTCTTCTTGTTCCCGATGTATTTTGGGTCACCTACCCCTTCCCAAGCCCTCCCTGTGCTGACAGGGTCCCCTGCCCCGGCTCCCGGCGGCATTCCCGGCACTCACGCTGCGGTAGAGGCGGGCGGGGTGCGGGAGCAGCAGGCGGTGCACGGTCTGCGCCGTGAGCAGCAGCACCACCAGGTGACTCTGCACCTCGCACAGGTGGATCCCGCCCGGCAGGAACGGGCAGCCCTGGATCCGCAGCCGCACGGCGTTGTTCAGCAGGTTCACGTCCAGGGACTCCTCCACCAGCTCCACCGTGTCCCCCGACGTGCTCCTGCGGGAACAGAGGGGCACACCTGAGCATGAGGAAGGTCTGAGAGGGCAGAGACGAGGATGAGGAGGATCTGAGGGACAGGAGGGTGTCAGAAGGGTGAGAAAGGAGAGATGTGGATGAGGAGGGTCTAAGCGAGGCAAGGCGGACGGGGGCGTGCACTCACCATCGCACCCAGCGATTCCTGGTGGCGGCCCCGAGCTGCGCGCTCTCTTGGTAGCAGAAGCCGCCGGCGCTGTCGCTGTAGCGCCCGGCGGGGAGCGGCGCGATGCCGGGGGGCACGAAGCTCAGCTCCTGCGGGGATCGCGGCGGGGCCCGCCCGGCCGCGCTCAGCTCGAGGCAGCTCCGCGCCGCCAGAGCCGCCGCCATCTTGGGCCGCCGCGTTCCCGCCTTGGCCGCGCGGGGCACGGCGGGAAGGAGAGGGAGCGGGCGCCCCCCGGCGGGCGGGAGGACGGGGGCAAGAGGGGACAGGAGCCCCCTGGCGGGCGGGGGGACAGGGGACGAGAGGGAGAGGAAGGGAGGAGAGAGGAGGAGAGGGGAGGACTCGGGGCGGGAGGGTGGAGAGACGGTCTGAGGAGAGGGATCCGGCATGGAGATGTGGGAAGGAGACTATGGGGAGAGGAGAAGGGGGAGAAGGTGTGGGGAGGGGCTACAGGGAGAGGGGAAGGGGAGGGGCTACAGGGAGAGTGGATATGGGGAGAAGATAAACGGGGATTTAGGGAAGGGGTTTGAGGAGGATCTATGAAATTAGGGGCAGGACACTGGGGAACAGGACAGGAGGTCTGGTTTAGTGGGGGCGTGTGCCCTCAGCAGCACCCACCCTGGCAGCTCCCAACACCCACCGGTGCCCATACCTCATCCCAGGGAAGCAGCCGCAGCCGCCTTCCCGGCCATGTCCAGCACACTGGACCCAGGCACTGGCAGAGCACTTGTTCCCATACTGGTGAGGGCTGTGGGGACCCCACCATCCCATGGATGCCACATGTCCCCCCACAACACCACACAGTGCCAGCACCAGCGCTGGGCCTGGCCAGGCTCCCGCTCCGCTCGGAACAATCCGGCCTTTGAGCGGATCCAGGGCCGGCGCACGAGGCGCCCGCCTGTAGAATGGGCCCATTCTGGTGGCAGGTGCCGTGAGGGGCCGGGGGCTCCAGCTGGGCCCCAGCTTTACTGGGGGGGGTTGGAGCCCAGTTGGATTCGCCACACAGTTGGATTTGGGGACTCAAGTGTCACGGCAGTGCCAGGGCCGTGCATCACTCATGGAAGCGGCTGAGGTGGGATGGAGAGGCGCTGGGACCAGGCTTCACCCGCGGGCACCCATCCGGCCTTGGCAACAAGGAGTGCCCTGCATCCACCCCGTGCCTGGTGGCCATGGCTGTCCATGTCCCCGTCTATGTCCCCTCGGGCAGGAATGGGGGGTGCCCATAGCTGGGGCTGGGACCCCTTCGGGTGCCCATGTCGCCTGGGAAGTGACCCCACGGGTGACGCGGTGGCTGCGGGTCCGCCATGCTCGGTGCATCCCGAGATAGGATCAGGAGCGTCCGGGACCGCCTCGGGACTGTGCCGGGACAGTACCGGGGCCACGCCAGAAGCACGCCTGGCTCTGTACCGGAACAGTACCGGGACCGTGCCGGGACAGTACCTGAGCCATCTCTGGATAGCTCCTGTACCAGCCCAGTATCTGGACCACACCTGGACGGTGCCGGGACCGTGTCAGGACTGTACCAAGACTGTACCGGATCCGTGCTTGGACCGGACCGGACCGGGACCGGGACAGTACCGGACCGTGCCCCGCGGTCACGCCCGGGCTCGGTGCGGTGTTGTCCCGCTCCCACTCCCGGGAGTCCCCATTCCCAAGGCCGGGCGGGGCGGCCGCTGTCCCCGCCCCGGGGCGCTCCCGCCGCTTCCTGCGGGCACGGCCGGGACGGGGCGGGACGGGGCGGCGGCGGTAGCGGAGCGCGGTGAGTCCGGTCCGGGCGGGAACGGGGCACGGCCGTGGGGTCAGCGGGAGGGGAGCCGGGGGTCCCCGCCGGGAGGGGGCGGTCCCGAGAGTCCCCGGCAGCGGGGGTCTCCCGGTGGGGCAGGATCCGGGGGTCCCTGTGCTGCAGGAGCCGTTACATCCCGGTGAAGCGGGAGCCGAGGGGCCCGGTGGAATGGGAGTCGTTGCATCCCAGTGGAGTGGGATTCCTGTGTTCCGGTGGGGCGGGAGCCGTTGCATTCCCGCGCGGCAGGATCCGTGGGTCCCGGTGGAGCAGGATCCGTGGGTCCTGGTGGGGCAGGAGCTGTTGCATCCCGGTGGAGCAGGATCCACGGGCCCTGGTTAGGCAGGATTCGTAAGTCCAGGGATGCCCGAAGTGAAGCAGGAGCTGGGGGTCCCCACGAAAGGGGCGTTGGGGATACTGGGGTCCCCGAAGGGCAGGGAACAGCAGGACCGTGGGGTGCTGGCAGACCCCCGGGACAGGCACTCAGAGAAACTGGGGATGTCCACAAGCCGAGCCGGGGTTGCGGGACAGGCTGTGGCACGTGGGGTGACCCTGGACAGGGGTCCCAGTGGGAGGTGGGGGTGTCCTGCGCCCCTCCTTCGGGATTAGGCGGCGCGACGCCATGGGCGCCGGGCACTAAGAGGCTTTGTCAGCCCCGCGGCTCGGTGCCGCCTTGTCCCGGGAATGCCGTGACACGGGGACCCCCGCGGTGCCGAGCCCCCCGAGTCCCCGCGGGCGGGAGCGCCGGCGCCCAGCCCGTGCCCGCCGGGCAGCGGCGGTGCCAGCCGGGGCCGGGAGCGACGGCCGCGGCAGCTGCGCCGGAGCTGGCGGCGACCTCCCCGCTCCCAAGGCCGCTGGGATTCTGGAAAATGCCTGGAAATGGTGAACCGCCTGCCCTTATATGGCTCCGGCGGGCTGGCGCGCCGCGGCCCCTCTCCCGGCGTGCCGTGCCGTGCCGGGCCGGGATCCTGGGAAAACGCCGTGGGCTGTGCTTCGCGCCCCAACTCCCGCGCTGGAATGTGCAACGGGGCTGGCAATCCCACGGTGGGGAGAAAATCCCACCTCCCTCCCGCCGGCTCCGCGCCACAAACCCGGCGCCTGCCTCAGTTTCCCCCACCGGAGAGTTTTGGGCACACACCAGAGCCCCCTGTTCGGCACTCCAGGGGCATCGCCCGTCCTCTGTGGCAGGGTCGGGGGTGTGAAGGTCACAGCTAATCCCCCCGGGGCAGGCGGGAGCGGGAGGGCTCTGGGCGGCCGCGTGCCCACCGAGGTGACACTGGGGGGGGCTGGGTAAGAGGATCAACCCTCCGATCACCGGGGCGGGCTGATGGTGGCCGACGGGCCCAGGAGAGTGGCCGCGGTCCCCGTGACGTGAGACCGGCGCCTTAATCACGGCGTTGTGAGCGGATTAGGATGGCCAGGGGTGGCCTTCGGGGACGAGCTGCGGTAGCCACAAATCCCCGCCCGCGTGTTAGGTGGGGGAGCCCCTGTCTGGTACCCCCGTGCCACCTGGGGGTCTTCTTTTGTCCCCCCGGCAGGGTGGGATAGGGGTCAGACACTGCCCGGAGGGACGCTCGGGGTCTGCTGTCCCGGGTGTCACCGGCTGGGTGCCCCCCCGGGGTCGAGGTGACCCTGGGACAGGGTGTCCCAAGCCTGTAGGGGTGAGGAATTTGGGGGCTGGGGGAGCTGCTCCCCCAATCACGCAGGTCCGGGGTGCCCAGGAAGTGCCCCATGGCACGGTTGGATGTGCCAGTACCCGGGGTTCGGGGCTGTGGCACCGCTGGGGACATGGGCCCGAACCCCACTTAGGAGGCGCCGCGGTGGCGTTTTGGGGGGCTCCTGGCGTGCTCGGGGAAGCCCCGGGGAGGGCGGTGGCTGGATGGCGGCCACGCGGCACGGTGGGTGTGGGGAAGCGGCGGCGGGAACCGGCCTGACCGGTTCGGTGCCGGCACCGGGGGTGCCGGGGGGCTCGGGCGGCCACGCCGCCGGCGCGGCACGTGGCCCAGCTCAAGGTCACTGTCCCCAGGGCCACCCGCCGCGGTGACCGGGCTCAGTGTCCTCGACACTCCCACACGCTTTGCCACTGGCCGCTGTTTTCTGGCTGTCCCAACCGTGTTTGTGGCACTGAGCGGTTTCGGCGGCACGGGAGGATCCCGGTGGCACCGGTGGTCCGGAAGGGCGAGCCGGCGCTGAGCTCACCTGGAAGGTGTCCCGCGGGCGCGGCGGTGACGCACGGCCCCGGTGGGTGGGGGCAGAGGCGCTCGTCCCACCCGGTCCCAGCGCGGTCCCCGGGTCTGGGGTGAGGAGGGGGAGGACTCCCAGATCTCAGCATTGGTGGGCTGTGCAGACACTCCATACCCAGGGATTTTTTGGGGTCGGGGGATGCCAGCACCCCTTGGCATAGAGGGTTTGGCCATCAGGACTCGTCGTCAACGTGAACTCCCTTGGTGCCACACACCACCCATCTTTGGGGGCTCTCTGCACCCCCTAACCCACCAATCTCCCCCCAGAGCCGCCGTGTGCCCCACTGGTGCCGGGGGATGCCGGGATGCCGGTGCCCGCATGCCCGCAGCGCCCTGCCCTGAGCCCGGAGCCCGGCTGTGCCATGGAGGATCCGCCCGGCACCAGGACCGAGCCGTGGGCCGAGGGGCTCCATAACACCAACAACAACGCATCCCCAGGGGGGTGGCCTGGTGCCCGCGGTGGGCACCCCCTGGCAGCTTTTGGGAGTCCTGGGGCCAAGCCCAGCTACCTGGACCGCGTGGTGCAGGAGATCGTGGAGTCAGAGCGCACCTACGCCCGGGACCTGCGCAGCATCGTGGAGGTGGGTGCCAGGGGGCCCACGGGGGCACACCCCCTAGACACAGTGTGGGGTCTAGGGGTGCAATGGTGCCACCGTGGGTGCCTGGCAGGGTTACCTGGGCAAGATCATTGACGCGGAGGAGCCGGTGCTGCGACCGGAGCAGGTCAGCGCGCTCTTCGGGAACATCGAGGACATCTACGAGCTCAGCAGGTGGGGGAGCAGGTGCCACTGGGAGGTGACAAGGGTGCGATCCTGTCCCGTGGGTGTGTGGGGGGCTGTGGTCACCCTGTCCTCTCTGTGCCCCCCAGCACCCTCCTGCAAAACCTGGAGAGCTGCGCCGGTGACCCCGTGGCTGTGGCCGTGTGCTTTGTCACCCGGGTAAGGGCACAGGGAGCCTTGTGGGGACACCAGGGGGGACATGTGGTCGTACCAGGCTCTCACTGTGTTTCCCTTACCTGCAGAGCCAGGAATTTGCCATCTACACCCAGTACTGCAACAACTACCCCAGGTGGGTTGGGGGCACAGCTGGGTGAGCAGGGAGGTGGGCAGGGGGCACACGGGTGGGCAAGGGTGGGCAGGGATCTGAGCCTCCTCCCTGCCCGCAGCTCGGTGGCGGCACTGACCGAGTGCATGAGGAGCAAGGTCCAGGCACGGTTCCTGCGGGAATGCCAGGAGCGGCTGCGCCACGCACTGCCCCTCGGGGCCTACCTGCTTAAGCCTGTGCAGAGGATCCTCAAGTACCACCTGCTGCTCCAGGTGAGCACCTAGTGCCCAGCATGGCACGATGTGGGCACCTGCTGTGGCGTGGGCACCTGGCACAGCCTGGGGGGACACAGGGAGGGGCTGTGGGCATCTGGCCTAGCCTGGCTACCAGGGGTGGCACAGGGACATGGCTTGGGTGCCTGGAGCAGTCCAGGCACCTGGCACGGCACATTCCCATGTCCTGATGCCATGTGCTGTGCCCAGGAGATCGCCAGGCACTTCGAGCACAAGGCGGGGGACGACTACGAGCTGGTGCTGGAGGCCATCGACACCATGACCTGCGTGGCCTGGTACATCAATGACATGAAGCGCAAGCACGAGCACGCCATCCGCCAGCAGGTGGGCACCGGGGGACACCAGAGTGACACCACAGGGGGGGGTGGGTGGCACCAGGTGACATGAGATGGGCACTGTGGCAGGGGTGCTGATGCCCCTGTGTATGTGCAGGAGATCCAGTCACTGCTGCTGGGCTGGAAGGGGCCGGACCTGACGAGCTACGGGGAGCTGGTGCTGGAGGGAACATTTCGGACACAGCGGGTGCGCCATGACCGTGCCCTCTTCCTCTTCGACAAGGCCCTGCTGATCACCAAGCGCCGTGGGGACCACTATGTCTACAAGAGCCACATCCCGGTGCGGGATGAGGACGGGAGACTGTGAGGGTGACATTGGGGAGGGAGCCCACTGAATGCCAGGGATGGAGGGACAGGGTGGGTGCCAGGAACCCCAGTGAGTGCTGGGGTTGGGGGAACTGGGGAATGCTGGGAACAGGGGAGCCCAATGAGTGCCAGGGACCCCGGTGGGTGCTGGGGTGGGAATTTCCAGGGATGCTGATGCCTCTCCCGGCAGTGCTCCTCGCTGATGCTGATTGAGAGCACACGGGACTCACTGTGCTTCAGTCTGGCACACTACAAGCACGGCAAGCAGCAGCACAGCCTGCAGGTAGGGGGGCATGGGGTTGGGGGGCACCCTGGGGACACCCTGGAACCCCCTGCCCGACCCCACTGCCCTCCCTGTGGCCCTCAGGCCAAGAGCGTGGAGGAGAAGCGCGTGTGGACTCACCACATCAAGCGGCTCATCCTGGAGAATCACCATGCCACCATCCCCCAAAAGGTGAGGTTGGTGGGGTGGGCACCTCAGTGACACCAGGGACCTCGTGGCACAGCAAGGGGGGGCAGCTGTACCCCACCTTTGCCCCATTTCTCTCCATCCTCCCTCCACCCAGGCTAAGGAAGCCATCCTGGAGATGGACCTGTTCTGTAAGTGCCACCAGTGCCCTATCATTCCCTCTCTGCCCTACTCCTACCCCCCTCCATTTTCCCTGGTGTCACTCCCTGTCCCCACAGATCCCCCACGCCTGCCCCGCTGCAGCCCTGAGCGCCTGAAGAAGAGCTGGTCCTGCCAGCCCCTGGGTGATGCTGCCACTGAGCCACTCCAGGGACGCCGGCAGTCTGGTGAGAGCCACGTGTCACCAGTGTCCCTCCTGTCCCGTGTGTTCCCACCATGCTACCCCTCTGTCACCTCTTCAGGGCCCAGCTGTGGCTGGGTGGCACCAATGGCTGTAGGGAGGGTGGCACTGGGTGCTGATGGTGCCTTGTCCCTGTTCCCACAGAGCCCTTCCAGCACCAGGGGCACACGGAGACGCTGCTGGAGCGGCTGCAGGGACACGGGGGGCGCAGGCAGTCGGGTGTGGACAACGGACGGGATCAGGGGGCTCGGGGTGCTGATGAGTTGGGGGACACGGGGGTGATGCCACTGTCATCTCCACTCCCCCCAGAGCCCACCAAGCACAACCTGTGGCACCTGGGTGAGCAAGGTGAGCAGGCACGACCACAGCACCGGTGTGGCAGGCAGAGGGGTGGGGAATTTTGAGTGCTCCCTCCACTAATCTCTGCTTTTCTCTCTCCTGGCTGGCAGGGCTGAAGGTAAGGCCGGGTGTGGTGGGTTGGGGTGCCCAGTCCTTCCAGCCCTGGCACAGGGCGCTGAGCCTGGCACTCACCCCCACACAGAACACCGGCAGTGATGGGGTGCTCCTGGAAATGGGGGAACCACACCAGCACCCCACAACCTGGGCAGCGGTTGAGGGCATGGTGGCAGAGGAAGAGGAGGAGGAGGAAGAGGAGGCTTTGGGCAAGGACTGCCAGGAGGAGCTGCCAGGATCCAGGGATCTACTGTTGGAGCCCCAGGAGGAGCAGGTACCTACACCAGCCCTTCAAACCCCAGGGAGGGCATGCAGAGCACCCCAAATTGCTTTTGGGGCGCTCCCACATTACTCCTGCGGTGCCCTGCCTCACTACCAGGACATCCCACTCCAGCCCAGGGCACTCCATGTTGCTCTCAGTGCCCCCTTCCAGGGCCTCATGGCTTGGCTGGGATTTAACCTGCTCGGAGCATCTGGGTGACCCCCCCAGCTCATGACTCCCCACATTTGTCTTGCCCAGGCTGGGGAACACCCATGGGTGCTGGAGGGACCCAAGCGTCCGAGCAGCTGGGGGCCAGGGAGCTGTGAGAAGGTCAGTGCGACCCCCCGGCCCCCACCCGGGAGTGCCCAGGGACCCAGCACCCACACCCCTAACAGCAGTGCTGGGGAGCACCCCAAGGTCCCCAGATCCCCGTCCCTGGTGGGGACCCTGGCGCTGCCCAGCGGGGACAGGGAACCAGAGCATGCTGCGGAGGATTTGCAGGTGTTGAGCAGCGAGGAGGAGGAGGAGGAGGAGGGGGAAGGAGCCGCCAGCATCCTGCCACCCTCAGTGCTGGACCAGGCCAGCGTCATCGCTGAGCGGTTCGGTGGCGGCAGCAGCTTGTCCCGAAGGAGCAGCCTGGCGCTGGAGGGGACCCTGGGACGCACACCCAGCCATGGTGGCAGCACCCTCAGCCTGGATGGGGGCCCCCCGCTCGAATCCGCGGAGCCCGGGGAGTCCCGCAGTGCCATCCCCTCGCCCGAGCCCTTCATCAGAGCCCGCCGGGAATCGCTGCTCTCCAACCGGGATCGCCTGCTCCTCGACAAGATCAAGAGCTACTATGGCCATGCCGAGCACCGCGACGCAGGCTTCGGGGTGCGCCGCCGCGAGAGCCTCTCCTTCATCCCCAAGGGGCTGGTGCGGAGCTCCGTGTGCCGCCTCAATGGGCTCCCACGGCCCCCCGAGAGCCCTGAGCCCCCCACCCAGCCCGAGGCACCAGAGGTGTGCCAGGAGAACGGGGCGCAGCCTCCCGAGCCGCTGCTCATCCTGGAGGAGGATGATGTGGGCACGGCGGTGTCACCCCCAGGGCCACCCCCGCAGCTGCTGCTGACACCCCCTCACCTGGGCACCAAGGTGTACCAGCTGGCACGGCAGTACAGCCTCCGCATCAAGAGCCGCCGTGCCGGCACCCGCCGCCCCCCGCTGACGCCGCAGGAGGATGGGGACCCCTCCCCAAACACCCCTTCGCTGGCTGTGCCACAGGACGAGGCACTGGTGACGTCCCCGTCCCCACGTGGCCCCCGCAGCCCCTCGAGCCCCGTGGGTGCCGAACCCTTCACCTGGCCCGATGTGCAGGAGCTCCGTGCCCGTTTCGGTGCCCCGCGGCCACCGCTGGTGAGCCGCAGCTGCTCAGCGCCCGAGGGTCCCAGCCGCGGTGGGCGCCCAGCCGGGAAGGAGCGGGGCAGTGCCCGGAGCCGCAGCGCTGAGACCAATGGGGGCTCCAACACCCCGAGCCCGGCGCCAGCGCGGTACAGCAGTGATGGGGCGCTGTGGGTGGCTGCCGAAGCCCCTCTGGGCCCGGGGCAGCGGGTGCTGGTGCTGGAGCGGCTGCCGGAGCCCCCGGCCTACGTGCAGATCCGCTCGCCCACCACGCGAGAGAAGATCTGCCTGAAGGCCGTGGTGGAGCGCTGCAAAGCCTACCAGGCATCTGAGGAGTACCGGCGGCGCTGCCCCGAGACCCCCGGCAGCCCCGAGCCGCTGCGCCACGGCCTCGTCAGGGACCTGCGCCAGAAGTTTCAGACCCTCGACGCTGCCAGCTAGGGGCAGGAACGGGTACAAGGGTTGTCCTGTGGACTCCAACGAAAGGAGCACCCCATGGACACACAACCTTCCTGGGAGAAGGGGCACCACATGGACCTCAAGTCTAGGTGGAAGAAGGGTCACCCCATGGATCCTCAACCTGCCTGGAAAAAGGGGCACCCATGGCCCCCCAGGCTGTTTGGAAGAAGGAACCCTTTGGGAACTTCCAATCTGCCCAGGAGAAGGGGCACCCCCATAGACCCTCAGCCCTCTTGAAAGAAGGAGCACCCCATGGACCCCCAGCTTGTCCAGGAGAATGGGCCCCCCAGCCCTCAGGAAAAGAGGCACCCCATGGACTCCCCCAACCCACCTGGCAGAAGGAGCATCCTGGGAACTTCCAACCTGCTCTGGACAAGGGATACCCCCGGTTCTCTCTGCCCACAGGACCTGGGGTGCCCCAAGAACCTCCCACTACAAGTACCAGCGATGCCCCATGCTCCGCAGGCACCCAGCACTGCACTCCACTTGCTTTCACATCTTTATTAGAAAAAAACCCCAAACTGAACCCAAAGTTCCTCTGTGGTTGCCCGCCCCCAGGGTGTCTCGGCCCAGCTGTGGGGTGCAGGGGTCCCCCCCACCCCGGCTGGGGGGGGCACGGGATGTGGGGTGCCAGAGAGGGGCCCCCATGGGCTGACGCTCTTTGGTTGGTGCCCGTGGGGGCCAGGGGGTCCCCCCTCTGCACCCACACGCTGTGGTGGGGGGGGGGGGGTTATGGCTTTGGGGGGCACCCATGCGCCCCCCGTGCGGGTGCTGGGGGGGGTCCATGCACACCTGTGGGGCGCACACCTGTGCCGTGCATGTGGAGGGGGGCCGGGGGTGCACCTGCATGCGGGGACACACGTGTGAAGACGTGTGCGTGCAGGGACACGTATGGGCACGGGGGGCACACGCCTGGGGGGCGCCTGCGGCCGCCTCCACACAGGGGTGTGCCTGAAGCGTGTAAATGTATGTATATATATAAATACAAATATATATATATACACTGTGCACACGGACACGTGTGCTCGTGGCGGGGGGGCTGGGGGGCTCCTGCCCACGCGTGACCCCCACGTGCCCCTCTGGACCTGGTGGCGCCTGTACAGGCACCGCACACGCGTCTCCTTACGCACGCGTGGCCCCGCTGGCGTGATGTGGGGTGTCATTCCCCCCCCCTTCCCCGCCATCCAGGGGGGTTATTTCTTTTTTGGGAAGAAGCTGAAGCGTTTCTCCTTGTCCTTGCGGGGCAGGGGGGCTTCAGGGGGGGCCGGGGGTATGGGCAGGGGGAGGCTCTGCACCTTCCCGCGGCTGCCCCGACACTCTGTGATGGCCGCGCTCAGCCCCTGCAGCCAGGCCTGCAGCTCCTCCTGTGGGCACGGGGGGTGGTCAGGGGGGGCTTCCCTGGTCCCCCAACAGAGTCCCAGCCAAACCCAGGGCCCCCCGAGTGATGCCAGTTACTCCAAGTCTTCTGCAGGCACCCATGTCCCCTTGGGCACTGCCAGCCCCTCACTGTGTCCTCATGGCACCCCTGGCCATCCCCTGCCTCTCTGAGCACTGCTGGCCACTGCTGACTACATCCCCTGGCCATCCCTGTGTACCCCAGTCACTGCTGGCCACCACTCCATCCCCGTGACAGCTACAGCCACCCCATATACCCCTGGGCACCACTGGTGTCTCCCTGAGAACAACCTGTGTCCCTCTGGACCTCTCTGACCACCCATGTCCCCTTGGGCACTGCTGACCACCACCACATCCCCCAGCCACCCTGTGCCCCCTGGGTTCCGCTAGCCACCCCATGTCCCCCCAGGCCACCCCTCACCTCATCCTTGCCATGGAAAAGCCACTCGCTGCCGTTGCTGAGCCTAGGGACAGAGCACAGACACCAGTGCCACGCATGCCCACTGTGCCACTCCACAAGGAGCTGCACCCTCACCTGAGCTTGAAGACGTGTTTCTTCTTCTTGTAGCCCGTGGGCACCTCGCAGCGGGCGTCCCACAGCCCCAGGGGCTCCTCGCCCTGGCACGGCAGCCCCAGCGCACGGCTCTTGGCGTCCTTGAAGAAGGCGAGCTGGCCGCCCCGCAGGACGCAGTACCGTGTGCTCCATGACCTGCACCAGCACCGTGTCACCCTGGGGACACCGCCCTGCCGGGGACACCGCGCTGGCCGCCGCCGCTGCCGTGCCTACCGGTTGGATGCACGCTTGGTGGCCGCCTCCAGGTCGTGCTTGCGGCCAAGGTAGCCCTCCAGCTGGACGCTGCTGACACGGGCGGGCAGCGTGGCCGGCTCCTCCGGCTCCTCCCGCGGTGGCCGTGGGGTTGGTGACACCGGCTCCTCGTCACCTGTCCTCGGTGCCAGCTGTTGCAAGGCAACAGCACGGTTATGCCGCAGTGTCACCCACCCACCACCCCTGACAGACCCGCGGCAAGGTGTTGTGCCCTCCCGTGGTGGCACTGGGCACACGGGTTGCTGTCACCAGTGGGTCATAGACCTCAGTCTGGTGGTCTGGGGGGGGGGGTCACCCCCAGGTCTCTGTACCAGTGACATCACCAGCTCCAAAATGTGGGAACTGGTGTCTACTGGGAGGACCCCAGTGAGTGGCTGGATGCCAATGACCCCACCAGTTCTGATAGGTGGGAAGTGGTGACTGCTGGGAGGATGGCTCAGCATCCCCATCCCAGATGTGATCCCCCACTCAGTGTCTGGAATCCTGCAGTGATTCCAGCCCTGGGACCCTCCATGCAGTGCCAGTGACCCCACAAGATGCAGTGTGTGGGAACTGATGGCTATTAGGGAGACCCCAGTGAGCATCTGGGACATGGTCCAGCCCTGGCATCAGTGTGGTGTCAATGTGTGTGTGTGTGTGTGTCCATGTGTCCAGCTCCAGTGTGCAGGAATTGGTGGCTGCTGGGAGGACCCCAGTGAGCAGCTGGGACATGATCCAGCCCTAGGACCCCCAGATCTCAGTGCCAGTGACCCCACCAGCTCCAGTATGTGGGAACTGGTGGGTACTGGGAAGACCCCAGCAATCAGCTGGGACCCTCAGCAGTGCCAGTGAAGCCACCAGCTTCAGTACACAAAAACCGGTGGCTGCTGGGAGGATCCCAGTGAGAGGCTGGGACATGGGCCAGCCCTGGCAGTCCCCAGTCTTGGTGCCAGTGTCTCCTCAGATTTGGGGTGATGAGGTTGAACCAAGCTAGATGAGCAGTCCTGGGAGCCACCTCAGTGTTGTCGCTAGTCCAGGGGACATGGGGACAGTGAGAGGTCTGGTTGGGGGCCGTGGCATCAGTGCCGTTATCTCAAGGCATCAGTGGTGCCTGACGAAGGGGACACCTATCCAGCTGGGTGCCACAGGAGGGGCTTGGTCAGGCCCCCTGTCCCCAAGGATCCAGGAGATGCCCATGTCCCCAGGCAGGCAGTGGTCTTGTCCCCAGATGTGTAGTAAGGGGTCTTGTCCCCAAGCAGGCGAATGTGATCTTGTTCCCGGGGCGGCAGGAGATGTCCCAGGTAGAGGGGGCTTCTGTCCCCAAGCAGGGAAGAGTGTCTGTGTTCCTGAGCAGGCAAAGACCACCCTGTCCCCAAGGAGCCAGAAGATTCCCATGTCCCCCAGAATGCAGAGCAGGACCCTGTCCCCAAGGAGATGCCCATTTTCCTGAGCCAGCAGAAATGTTCTTGTCCCCAAGTAGGTTCTCAAGGATCCTGTCCCCACGCAGGGGAAAGTGATCTGGTCCCCAAGGACCCAGAAGATGGCCATGTTCCCGAGCAGACTAGCAGTAAGCAGAGAGCACTCCTGTCCCCAAGCAGTTGAAAGTGGCCATGTCCCCAAGCAGGCAGAGAGGATCCTGTTCCTGAGCAGCCAGAAGATGCGCATGTCCCTGTGCTGGCAGAAATGATCTTGCTCCAAGGAGCCAGGAGATGCCCATGTTCCCAAGCAGGCAGAAGGGGTTTCTGTCCCCAAGGAGCAAAAGGATGCCCATGTCCCTGAGTAGGCTGGCAGTAAGCAGAGAGGGCTACTGTCCCCAGGCTGATGAAAATGGCCGTGTCCCCAAGCGAGCAGCCAGAAGATCCCCACATCCCTGATCAGGCACAAATGAGCTTGTTCCTGTGTAGGCATTCAAGGATCCTGTCCCTGGACAGGGGAGAGTGATCTGGTCCCTGAGAAGCCAGGAGATGCCCATGTCCCCAGGCAGGCAGAAGAGGCAGAAGGAGAGGTTCCTCTCCCCAAGCAGGCAGAGCCACAGAGAGCCATCGTGTCCCTGCACAGGCAGAGCACGTGGGAGGAGCAGAGAGCTGGCAGCGAGCACAGGGGCTGGCACATGGTGACAATGCCCTGTGGGCAACGATGCCTGCCTCACAGGGTGACAGTGCTGCAGGGTGTAATGATGCCCCACAGGGTACTGATGCCGTGTAGAATGACAATGTCCCACAGGGTGACGATGCCCCACAGGGTGACAGTGCCCCATGGGGTGACAATGCTCCATACGGTGACTGTGTCTCTCGAGGTGATGATGCTCCACAGGGTGATAATGACCCACAGGGTGCAAATTCCCTGCAGGGTGCTGATGTCCTGCATGGTTCCAGTGATGTCCCACAGGGTGACAATGCCTCGCAGGGTGCTGACGTCCCGTACAGCAATGATGTCCCTTGGGGTGACACGGTGGCCCCAGGGCAGACACTCCAGCTCTAGCTGCTGCACGGATCCCAGACACACACATACACCATGGGTGCCACCCCCAATGTCACTCCAGGAGTTGGGGTAAAGGGGACCTGAAGTAGCCCTCTGCCCACCCGGCCTTTTTGGGGTCATTCAACATTTATTCAACACAAGGCAAGGACAAGGTGAGGGTTGGGAATGCAGGGATCTGTCAACACAGTGAGGTCATGGTCACAGGGGGTGCCAGGAGCTGTGGGACATGCAGGGACATCTTTTTGCATGCAGGGACACATTTTGCATGCAGGGACACCTTTTTGCATGCAGGGACAACATTTTGCATGCAGGGACACTTTTTGGTCATCAGGGAAGGTAAAAGCTAAACTCAAGAACTGACCGGCTCTGGTCCATCTGTAGTGGGCAGTGAAGTGTCCTGTGTGCTCACATCCTTCTTCTCCTCCTCTTCCTCCTCCTCCTCCGACCTGCAGAGTGAGACAGCCAGTCAGCATCCCCATCCTAGACATGATCCCATAGGGATGGGGCTGGCTGCTGCTCTCCTGTCCCCCCTGAAGGATGAAAGCCCTGTCAGGGTGAGGCTTGACCTTCATCTCTCCTCTTCATCAGCATCAATTTATTGCTTGGAAAAGGCAAATTGCTAAAAAGCCCCTTAATGCTACAAAACATCCTTAATGGTTTGAGAAGAGGGATGTGGAAACAGTGTCCCTGGTCACATGGAATGATGGTGGCATCCCTTACCCGGCCTCCAGCTCCCCATCCAGATCCAGGCAGTAGTCGGGAGCTTCGGAGCGCGTCGTCCCGTCCCGCACCAGCGCCTCACGCAGAGACCGCCCGCCAAGGAGCTCCAGCTGCCAGGCAAAGAGTGGAGGTGGTAAGAGATGGTGGGGAGACTGCGCCCAGGGCAGGCAGAGGCCTCATCCCGAGCCTTTCTCACCGTGGTCAGCTTCCTGAGGGCGGCAATGCGCTCCTCCCAGGTGGCGGAGGACTTCTCAAAAGCCTCATGTCGCTTCAGGAGCTTCTCCACCGCATCCACCGTCTGCCCGTAGTCGCTGCTGGCCAGGTAGGGCTCCTGAGCCATGAGCCACGACTCGGCCACCGAGGCGTCACGGGAGAACTGGCACACCTCCAGCACTGTGGGAGGGATGGGCAGTGCTCAGCCCCTGGACCACCCCCCTTGCTGCTCCCAGCACTGCCGCACTCCTCCCCGGCACCCCAGCGCACTCACACAGCCGCAGCCGCTCCCAGCGCTGCTCCCACGTCTCCATCATGGCTTTCCTCTTGTCCACCAGCTCCACCAGCTTCGCCTTGATCTGGGAGGGGATGCTGTTAGGGAGTGACTCAGATGGCATCACCCCCACCACCACTCATCCCTGATTCCCTCACCTCTGGTGAATCCTGGTGCTTGCGCTGCAGCAGCTTCTTGCCCAGCTCGATGCAGTCAGTAAAGTTCTTGCCTCGAGCATCCACCTCAGCCTTAATTCCCTGGTGGTATTTCATCAGCAGCTCCACCGAGGAGACATCCCTAAGGACACAGAGGCACCAGGGTCAGTGGTGCCATCGGTTCCATGCCCCATCCCAGGTGCCTGCTGGGTCCATCCGTACCTGGGTTTCTCCTGTGTCTCAATCTGCCTGACAGTGCTCTCCATCCAGGAGAGCAGATCCCGTGCCATGCTGAAGAAGCGGTGTTTGTCAGCTGTGTCCGTCAGCCGTGCCCGACGCCCGCTGCACGCTTCCAGCAGCTCCTGCAGTGCTCGGGACACCTCCTGCTCCTTCTCCTGGATTCCAGCTGCCTTCTCCCCAGCATAGGCGGTCTGCAGGCGTGCTGCTGTCTCCCGAAACTGCTGCACCTGCACGAACCACAGAATGGCTTGGGTTGGAAGGGACCTCAAGAACCATTGAGCCCAGCCTCCCACCATGGGTAGCGACACCTTCCACAAGACCACAGAGAACGCTGAGTGCTGGCATCCACGTCAGGTTGGAGCCTCACCTGTGCCTCCAGCAGCTGAAGGTCCCTCTCAAAGGCATTGTGCATGCGGTGAAAAGCCTCCACCGTGCCAGCATCCTCGCCCAGATCCTGGGGCAGTTCCTGGCGCCGGGTGGCAATGAGGGCCAGCAGCTCAGCACCGTCGTAGAAGTATTTATGGAGGTCATGGGAGGCCGCGAGGAGCTGCATGCGGGTGTCAATCAGCTCCAGAAGGTCGGCCCAGCTCTCGTTCAGCCCATCCTTCCACTCAGCTATGGTGGCTGCCTCGATGTGCCCCGGGTCAATGAGGTCCTCAATGGTCAGGTTCACCCGGTCCACACGCTCCTGCCCCACGCTCCCTGTCTCCCGCGCGAACTCACGAAACTTCTCTCGCAGGAGCTGCGTGGAGGGAAGAGAAGAGTCAAATCACCCCGTCAAGCCACCCGCCAGTACTGCCATATCCATGGCATCATTCTCACCATGACGTGGTCCAGGTCCTGCCCCATCTCCGGGGAGGAAGCAACCACATCGCGCTCAGCAATCCACTGCTCCAGCTCTTCCACCTCCCGCTTCAGCTGGAAGAGGTGGGACATGTTCTCCAGGCGCCGGCGGCGCTCCTCGGCCGCCTCCTTCAGCCCCGCGTAGTGCTTGTCCACCTGGCCCTGCAGCCGGATGATCTGCTCCCTGCGTGGCCCCGGCACACAGACACCCAGTTCTCACCCAAGAAAAAATGTCCCCGACCCACCCGTGTTGACATCCGGGGGGGTTGGGGGTGAAGGACCCGCTTTGTGCTCCCCATATCCCTCTCCGACCACCTCCCTGCCCAACTGGAGCAGCTGACACTGCCAGAGCTCCAGCCAAACCCCCCCACCCACATGGTGCTGAGGGCACAGGATTGCCCCAAAGGACAGGGGACATGTGGCGTAGCACCTACCCCTCGGGGTGGCCGGCAGAGAGCAGCTGCTGCGCCCTCCCCGCCAGCTCCTTGATGGTTTGTCCGTAGTCCTCGATGGAGCGCAGCTGCCGGACATGTCTCTTCAGCATCATCAAGCAGCTCTCCTCATCCTATGGCACAGAAAACATCGGTGCCATCAGCACCTGGCATGTTTGGGGGACAGGGACTAGGGTCTAGACTCAGTGCCTGCCCTACGGGAATGCCCTGGCTCCGTCTGATGCCACAGGGAGCAATGGTGAGCTCAGAGGGGCATGGCATGGAATGGGATGGATGCTGTGTAATGGCATGGGAACGACATATAAGAGCAGGGCCCACCACAGTGTGTCACATGTGGATGATGTTCAACAGAACAGCGTGGCACCACCTGGGTCAACACTGGATATCCCAGCAAGGCACGGCTCAGTGCAGCACAGACCCCCCAAACATGGAGCACCACATGGAATCTCTCCTCACCTTTGGTTTCTCCTCGGGTCCCATGAAGAGCTCCTGCTCGCTGACCCAGGCCTCGGCCTCATCAGCATCCAGGTAGTACTGCTGGGCCTCTTCAGCCTCCCGCAGGCGCCGGTGCCGGGCAGCCGCCTCCTCCTGCAGCGTCTCCCACAGCGCCCGCAGCTCCTGCGCCTGTGCCGCCAGCTCCGGGCCTGGCTCCTCACCGCTCCCCACTGCCTCTCCCCGGCTCAGCACCTCGCCCAGGCGGGGGGCATGGCCCGCCAGCTCCTTCTGCAGTGTCTGCCAGCAGGACGGAAGTCACAGTGAGAGTCACCCATGGGATGGATCCTGAGGGACCACCCGGGAAGGTGGCTGTTGCTGCAGAGCCCAGGCTCACCTCATTCCTCTTGGTCAGGCGCTGCACGCTCGCGAGGTCGGTGCCGTGGTCCGTTGATCTCACCAGGGAAAGCCGCTCCTGCACCCACACCTGTGGGAAGGAGCACCCACTGAGCCCCCTGCAGCACCCATGGATACCCCCAGCCCCCCCCAGCCCCTGACACAGCAAGGACGCTCACCGTCTCATCCTCCAGATCCCGCCCCAGCTGGTACATGGCCTTGGCAGTCTCCAACTCCTTCCTCTTCCTCTCCAGTGGCTCCAGCAGCTCAAGGACTCGCTGCCGGAGCATCTGCTCCTGCCTGGTGGTATCTGGCACATCCCCTGTACCAGGGGTGCCCTGCCACCCCAGTTCCTCCAGCTCCTTCATCCATGTTCTCACTTGCTCTTCCAGTCTCTGGTGGGGCAAATCTACGTGAGTTAGGGATCTGAGCCAAGACGGAGAACCCCAGTCCCATTTGGGAACAAACTCCATCGCCTTGGACCTCCCGCCCCTTCCCAAAGGACCCTGTGAGGTGCCAGTACCCACCGTCAACCTCTTCAGCAGCAGGTTGGTGGCGGTGAGGTCCTTGACCTTCTCAGCATGGCGCAGCTCCTCCTGCGCCCGCCCCAGCCAGCTCTCCAGCTCCCCATAGCTCCGGGCGTACAGCGCCGCGCGCTCGGCCTCGAACAGCTGCCGGCCCTTGTCCTCAGCCGCGCCGCGCAGCTCGGCCCAGCGCCGCCGCAGCTCCTGCAGCCGCTGCGCCACCACCGCGCCGTACTGCGGCTTGCGCCCGGCCAGCTCCGCCCCCTCCTGCGGCAGCAGCACAGAGAGGGATGGTCACTGCGGCACGGGGACATCTCACCCATGCAGCAGGCTGGGAGCATTCCAGAGTCATGGAACCTCTCAGGACAACGAGTCCAACCATTCCCCCAGAAATGCTAAGGCCACCACTAACCCATGTCCCCCAGTGCCATGTCCACACAGCTTTTAAATCCCTCCGGGCATGGGGATTCTACCACCACTACGGGCAGAATGTGCCAGGACTGCACAACCCTTTCCCTGAAGAAATTTTCCCTGATACCCAATCAAAACCTTCCCTGGTGCAACTTGAGGCCGTTTCCTCTCATCCTTTCCCTTATTTCCTGGGAGAAGAGGCCAACCCCCAACTGGCTGCACCCTCCCATCAAGGAGTTGTAGAGAGCATGAAGGTCCCTCCCGAGCCTCCTTTTCCCCAGGCCAAGCCTCCCAGCTCCCTCAGCAATTCCTTATGCTCCAGCCTCTTCCCCAACTCCGTTCCCCCTCTCCGATCACGGTGCTGGCACCCACCGCCTCAATCTTCTCCAGCCAGCTCTGGTTGGGTGCCAGCTCAGCCATGAACGCCTGGTGCTTCTGCCACTTGCTGTGGAGACCACGGGCTTCTCCATAGGAGACATCCTGAGCCATCAGCATCTTCTCATCCACCCAGGCATCAAACTGAAGAGAGGGGTGTCAGTGCTCAGCCAGTGGGGACCCCCAAAGGATGCCACCAGCGATGCTGTATTCCTACCTCACGGCAGCTCTGCAGGAAGGTCTGTAGGTCATGGTTGTCCTGCATCAAACCTGCTGCCTCCTCCACCTTGTCCATGACAGCTCCATGCCTGGCAGGGAACCATGGATGTGCAGCATCAGCCCCACTGCCCACACACTGCCCACCCATCCACTGGCCCTGTGCCAGACTCACCTCTCCTGGAGAGTTCGGCACTTCTCAGAGATCTTCTCAGCAAAGATGTTCTCCTCAGCCACCAGCTTGGTGCCACCAACCACCACCTCTGGGACCTTCTTGGCATTGCTC
Source organism: Camarhynchus parvulus (assembly GCF_901933205.1). Classification (NCBI taxonomy): domain Eukaryota; kingdom Metazoa; phylum Chordata; class Aves; order Passeriformes; family Thraupidae; genus Camarhynchus; species Camarhynchus parvulus. The sequence goes on along the minus strand of NC_044575.1, from coordinate 9,515,488 downwards.
TCCACACCAGCACGAAAGTTCTGGAAGCGGTGCAGGGCAGCAGCCGAGCCCTCCAGCGTGGAGGGCAGCTCCAGGTGGGACAGTGTGTACTCCTGAGGGGCACAGCAAGGAATCAGCACATGATCACCCGTTTTTGGGGTGCCCATGAGCCCCAAAGGACATCGCTTGAGCACCCACCTGCTTGGTGAGGAGGATCTCCGCCTGCTTGGTGTCACGAAGGAACTCCTGGAAGTTGCGGCACTGGGTGAGGAAGCGCTTCCGAGCCTCTGCCATCTTGCCCAGGGCAGCCCAGCCGTCCTTCACGCCGCCCAGGCGCTGCCGCAGCCCCTCGTATTCGGGATCCGTCTGTCCCCCCAGCACCCGCTCCCCCGCCTCCACCAAGGCGGCGAAGGCTCCCGCATGGTCCTCAGCATCGCGCCGGGCCGCTTCGTGCCGCTGCAGCATCTCCTCTGCCTCCCCCAGCGACGCCGGCACCTCATCGACGGCCGCCACGGCTTTCTGAGCGCCGAAGAGCCACGCCTGGAAGTCATCCAGGTCCTGCAGGAAACTCCGGAGCTGCCCGGCTTCCCCCAGGGACGCTGCGCGCTCTGCCAGGGCTGCCTGCAGCTCGTCCCAGGCGGAGGTGGCCATGGCCAGCTTCTGGGCCACCTCGGTGGCCGCCTCGGGCCGCTCCTCTGCCAGGCGCTCGGCTTGGGAGCGCAGGGCGGCCAGGCGGTCCTGGGCCACCGCCAGCTCCCGCTCGATGCCGTAGAGCTTGCGCTGCGTAGCCAGGACACCGGCCAGGTCACGGCCCAGCTCGGCCGTGGCCTCCACCGCCCGGGCTTTGCTCCGCAGCCATTTCTGGGTCTCCTCGGACTCCAGGTTGTAGTTGAGGAGGCGCAGTGCCGAGCCCACCGCCCTCCGGCGCTCCGACACCAGCTCTCGGAATCGGCCCCACCTGCGGGACAGAGGCGGGGGGGATGGCGGGGAATGCACCGGCACCGTGTCACCACCTGCCCCCGCACCACCGCCACCACGGCCAGCGTACCTCTCATTGAGCTGCTCCCGGCACTGCCGGACCTGGGGGCTCCGGGGGTGCCCGCTAGCCAGGAGCCCGTCAGCAGCCTGGTTGACCGCGGCGATCTGGGAAGCCACGGTGGCCATGTCTTGCTCCAGCCCGTCCAGCCTGTGGGAACGTCCAGGCTTAGAACGAGCAGCAGCTCAGGACAGGGCACGGCAGCACCACCACGGCAGGGGCTCCTTCCTACCTGCGCTGCGTCACGTCCAGGTCTTCCAGCGCCTGCGGCACCTCCAGCTCCGCCAGCCAGGTCTCCTTGGAGCCCATCCATAGATGGCAGGCATCACTCTCCCCGAAAACAGTGTAGAGGTTCAGGGCATCCTGCAGCTGGCGGCCGCGGCGCTCGGCCAGCGCGGCCGCCGCCGGTGCAGCTCCCGCAGGGGCCGCCAGCCGGCTCTCGCCTCGGGGCCCGGCGCAGCGCAGCTCCGGCGGGAAGCCCCTCGGCCTGCTGAGCCAGCCTGTCCAGCTGCTCCCGGCGGCCGCCAGCTCGTCCAGCAGCTCCTGGTGCTGCCGCAGCAGGACCAGGGTGCGGGATTCATCCTGGCCCAGCTCCTCGGCGGCCGCCGGCGGGCATCCTGCAGCCCCTCCGCCAACTCCTCCACCTCCCCTGGAACTGGAAGAAGCCCTCGGCTTCCCGCAGGCCGCGCCATCGGAACGCCGCCAGCTCCTCCAGCTGCGCCCACAGTGCCCGCACGGCCGCCCCCCGCTCCCGCAGCTGCTCGGCCGCCCTGCCCGCGGCCGCCAGCCCCTCGGCCACCGCCAGCGTCTGCTCCAGCCGCCCGCCCCGGCTCCGCAGCTCGGCCTCAAAGGCAGCGTGCCGGCGCTGGAGCAGCAGCACGCCCGGCAGGTCCTTCCCGAAGTCCAGGGAGGAGTAGAGCTGCTCCTGCTCCTTGATCCAGCTCTCTGCCTCGTCTAGCTCCCACAGGCAGGTCCAGAGGGAGCGGGATTGCTCTAGCAAGGCTCTCCTCCGCGCCGCCAGTACCTGCAGCTCTCGCCGGCACATCTCCAGGTGGCTCACACGGTCCCGGATGACTTTGGGGTCACAGGGACGATAGCCTGGGCAGGGAGCAGGGTGGGCGTTCGTCAGTAGTGTCCTGCTTTCCCTTGGCCATGCCAGGGAGGCAGGGGTGTCCTGGCACACCTACCCTCAGCGTCAGCAAAGCGGAGGGCGGCAGCACTGATGGCCCGGGTCTTCTCTGCCTGTACAGCCATGTCAGCCTCCAGCAGACGGTGGGTCTGCAGCAGCTCCTCTGCTTCCAGAAGGTGCTTCCCAGATTCAGGAGATGCCAGTTTCACCTGCAGGAAAGCCTCAGTCATTACCCACTGACACCCAAAACTCAGCACCAGCACCCCAACATCTCATCTCCCTCCCCAGTGAACTCCCATCAACACCTGGTGGGACAAAGACACCTCACCCATTGCGACACCCAATGCCCACAGCTCACCTTGACCTCATCCATCCAGTCGATGCAATGGAGCATCTCCTGGAAGAGGTGCTGCAGGGTGAGGTTCATCTCCAGGCGCTGGCGCCGGGCAGCCAGCAGCTCCAGGAGCTGCTCCCAGAGCCGCAGGATGTTGTCCTTCCGCCCATTGATGCGCTGGATGTCATGGTAGCCCTCCAGCTCCAGTTCCTTGGCCACTGCCTCGATGGCCTGCACCCGCTCCCTGTAGGCAGCCGTGTCTGTCTCGATGGCCTCGTGCTTCTTCTTGGCCGCCTCCACCGCTGCCAGGTCCTGCCCAAAGTTGTCCTGCCCGGCACAGAGCCCGTGGTGAGGCTCTGGTGAGCTTCCCAGGGCGGGGATCCCTAGGGTGGGTGGTCCCGCTCCTCACCTGGGCCACCAGACGCTGGTTCTCGCTCAGCCAGGCCTCCCGCATGGCTGCTTTGCGGTCAAAGCGCCGTGCCAGCTGCTCCAGCTTCTCCTGACGGATCAGCTCATTGCGCAGCGCCAGCTCCCGCTCATGCTCTGCTTTCTCCAGCTGCTCCCAGGCCTGGGGGAAGGCGGCACTGCACAGGTGGCACATCCCCCATATCACACATCCTCCCACCCACCCGTGTCTTGTTCTGCTGGTGACCCCCGGGTGGAGGAACACAGCCTGCCATGGAATGGATCAGTCCTGTCCCAGTATGGATTCAGCATGGCCTGGGATGGACCTGAACTGCCTCAGGAGATGGACTCAATCTGCTCTGGCACCCATCCCAGCCTGCCCAAGGACCTGAACTGCTTGGGGATGGACCCAATCTGCCCCAGGAGAGGAGTTCCGTTTCCCCCAGGAGATGGACCTGACTCGACCCCAGGAGACAGCCCCCAGCTGCCACCGCAGACAGGGCCCATACCCGGTTGATGTCAGAGACCAGGCGCCCCTCATGTGGGGTGTAGACACGCTGGTTGTTGGCCCTCATCCGCGACTGGATGGTGAAGAGCAGCACCTCCAGGTTGCCCTTCTCCTGAAACCTGCCCCAGAGACAGATCAGTGTTGGGCACCCTTGGGTGCTCCACACCACCGGGCGGGCATGGGGAGCAGGGGGCTCTTACTTGGGGGGCTTCTCCACGGTGCGGTAGGTGCTGAAGGCTTGCAGCTGGTGCTGCACCCCAGCCAGCGAGTTGGCAAAGCTGCGGCTGTTGAGGGAGGCGATGGTCTGCTCAATCCAGGTGAGCAGGTCGGACGCCAGCCCCCCATAGCCCTCGATCATCCGCTCCGTCTCCTTGGCATGCTCGATGACCTGCAGCAGGACCAGGGGTGAGCATGAGGGGCTGGCACCCCAAGAGAACACTCCCAGCCACCTGAGTGCCATTCCCTACCTTGCCCAGGCGCCGTCCCTCCACCTCCAGCACCTTCATCTTGGAGAAGTAGTGGTAGAAGGCCACCACATAGGTGATGATGGATTTCTCATCGGGGTTCTCCGTGAACACATCTGCCCGGTGTGAGTGAGAGGTGTCACTCCTGACCCACTTCACAGGTTACCACAGCCTCATGAGGTCCCTCCTGTGCCCACCCAGGCCCTCCTTCCATGTATTGGGAACCTCTCTGTGCTCCAGGCTGAGGAACCTGGGAATGTCCCAGGGGAAACTGAGGCAGGGGGACTGGCAGCAATTGCCTCACCTTCAGGGTCGAGGAGAGGGGTGATGCCCAGGTGCCGCTCTGCCACGCTGAACGCATGCTCCAGGTTGTGCCGGGCATTGGATTTGGTGAGGTTTTGGAAGTCAACCAGCTCAGGCCTGGGGACAGAGGGCACAAGACAGCAGTGACACACCTGTGGGACACCTCTCGGTGCCCCTGCTACCCCAGTGCCTGCTGCTGTGCCACCTACCTGTGCCTGTGGATGAGTGCATTGAAGGCCAGCCCGTCCTTCCAGCTCGAGGTGAAGTTGGTAACGTTCACATGGGGGTACCTGCCATGGGGACAGGGTGTCACTGTCACTGTACAGATACTCACAGACCCTGACACAGTCACGTGGGGATCCCACCACCTACCCTGCTGTCTTCATCTGGCACCAGAGCAGCAGTGCATCCCTGGCAGAGCGTGTCTCCCGGCCCTCCTGCGTCTCCACGATGATGTCCTGGATCTGGGGGCAAAAGGACATTCTGGGGTTGGAACAGCAGTTCCATGGAGGGTGACTCCCACCTGGGAATGAGGTGTGGAGCAGAGGGATGCACCAAACCACCTGACCTCACCTGGAAGCGTAGGATGATGGTCCAGATGAGGCCAAGGACAAGGCGGTGGTTGCCGTCCACGATATCATGGGAGCCCATGTTCTCCAGGTGCACCCGCTGCTCCTTCAGGAACTGCAGCGCCTTGTCCACATTCTCCAGGCAGTGGATCCGCATCCGGCCCTTGGTGGGCTTGGGCTGGGGCGTGACAGTGCTCAGCACCCTCCCTCCCACACCAGGTACCCCAAGCCCTGCCCAGGGACACCCCCACACCCATGCTGCCACCCCACCCCTGGCCAACACCAAGAAAAATGGTGTAGAGTGCCATGGCAGGCCACAGGTCCCAGGGTCTCCAGCTGGATGGGATTCCTACCAGAAGTTCTCCTGACAGCACTTCCAGCAGCTTGATGAGCACCCGTCCATCCCGGAGGTCCATGTAGAGGTCTGAGATGCGGCAGGTGACACGAGCCAGGTGTGAGTTCACCCACTTGGTGAAGGTTTTCTTCTGCACAGCCTCCCGCTCGTCTGGAGGAACAGCAGGCGTGGGGTCACCGACAGTGGGGACAACCCAGGTGGGACTGAGGGGACCTGCCACCCACCTGCCAGGGCTTTGATGCGGGAGCGCTCGAAGAGCCGCGCGGAGCTGTTGTCATTGTCCAGCTCATCGTCGGACGCGTCCCAGCGGACATTGATGCGGCTGTACTGCTGCTGCAGCTCCAGCTGCTCATAGTCATTGGCCGAGGTCATGGTCCCAGTGTGCCCCGGCCCGGTGGCCGTCGGCTACCGGTGAGAGGCCCCTGGGGGACAGCAGGACCATGAGCATCAGTGCGGCCACGGTGGCTCACTGGCCCTGCGGCACGTGCGGATTTGCGGCTCAGAGCCTCGGGATAAGCTGCTCAGAGGGATTTAGCCTCGCCCCACCCAGGTGTTGGGGGGGCACCTGGCAGCTGCCCTCTCCAGGACCACCGTGCTGAGCCCTGCCGAGCTGTGCTAATGGCTATTTACGGTGCTGAGTCCCCACCCCGGTCCCTCTGCCCAGCTGAAACCCCAGCCCAGGTCCCCAGAGGTGTCCCCCCAATCGTTGGATGCCCCCAGGGAAGGGGCTGCTGCTCACTCCCACCCTGACCCCTGCACCACACAGGGGCTCCAGCAGCACTGGTGGCAGAAAGTGGGTGACAGCTGCCGGCAGGGGGGGGCACCCACCCCCGGGGACATTTGAGACACAGATAGGACGTGGCTGGTATCTAAAAATGCCTCTGAGCAGCTGTCGGTGGCTGCTGGGGCCCCTGAGGGGTGCGAGGAGATGGGCTGGGGCTCCCCACAGCCAGCAGCAGATCCAGGACCTCTCCTGCAACCCAGAGCTGCACAGAGCCCTCAGTAGTGAGTGCCAGGGGGAACCCCGTGTGCCCCAAATCCCTGCTGTCCCCGTGAGCTGTGACAACCCGTGGGCCCCCAGGTCCCCCTTGGATGCCCCGGGCATCCCCCATGTCCCCCCTGGCAGGGTTATCGGGGCGGCCCAGGCTGTGCCACACCCCAACTCCGCACCCTAATCAGGGCACCACAGGCAGGGCCTTGGCTTGGACCTGGAGGCACCGGGAGCGTGCAAGGACGTGGAGGAGCGTGCAGGAGTGTGGGCAGCACAGCAAGGACACTCAGGAGCACACCAGAGTGTGCAAGTGCGAGGAAGGGCATGGAGAAGGGTGGCAGGGTGTGTACCTGTGAGCCAGGACACGCAGGGACTTGTCACAGCATCCACATGTGAACGAGGGCATACAGAAGTGTGACAGAGTGCGCCTGTGAGCAAGGACACACAGGGACGTGCCAGAGCGTGCACAGGTGAACAAGGACAAGTAGAAATGTGCCAGAGTTTGTATGCCTAAGCAAGGACATGCAGGAACACACCAGAGCGTGCATGGGACACACACGACAGGCACTCGCGTGGGTGCAGGGCCATGCAGATGTGTACCAGAGCAGGCAGGAGGGCAGCCCCTCATGCCATGACTCCATGCCTCTGCCAGAGCACCCAGCTCACCCTGGCAGGAAAGCCTTGTGGGAGACCAAATCTGGGGATTTTGTCCCCAAAACTTCAGGGACTGCCAGCAGTTTGGGTGTGCTAAGTTGTGTCTGGTCTCTGCAGGAGAGACCAGGTCTGACTGTGCCCCCGACAACACGGCAGTGAGGCCATGGCTGCGAGCATCCAAGGAGGAGAAAGAGGAGGAGGAAGAGGAAGAGGAGGAGGAGGAGGAGGAGATGACACCGAAGGGAGCCACATCAGGCCCATGGGAGCATTCCGAGCGCGGGTGCTCACCCACCCTTTAAATCTCCCTCCGCCACACCGGCGCCTTCCGAGCATCCCTCCCTGCCACAGCCACGCCGCCACCAGCACCCGCCACCCGGGAATTGTCATTCCTGCCGCTCAGCGTGCGGAAAGCTGGGAATGCCAGCATGCCGGCCTCGCCGCCAGCATCCTGCGGCCGTGGCCCGGGCAGCGTCGCCTTCCCCGGCCAGCGGCTCGCCTCGGTGAATCAGCACTTCCCGGTGAGGGGCTGGCAACGTGCCACCACCACGGTCCCCCCGCCGGGCATAGGGAATGTCCCCCCACACCCCAAGGGCGGCCAGGGCAGCGGTTGGCACCTGGCACTTATGGCACCCTCAAACCCATTCCCTGGCTCATCCCTCACAGCCACAGCATGCTGCCAGCAAGCCCATTTCCAGTGCACAGAAACTCATCAGAATCGCCCAAAACACCCCAAAATTCTGACCCATCACTGCCACCCAGAGCCTGGTGTGTCCCCATTGCTCCACTTCACCAAAACACTTGGATTTGGCATCTCCCCCACGTCCACAAGCAGCCCTGCTCCGGCTGGGAAGGGGCAGGAGCCAGGGGGCATCCCCCCAGCCCCCCAGCAGCCCCCTGCCTGCCAGGCGCGGGGCCAGGCCCGGGAGCAGATGGTCCCTCTCGGCACGGCCACGCGGCACAGCACGGGGCACCTGGGCATGGAAAGGCACGGCATAGCTCCTCCGGCAGCGCTGCCCTGCCCCGGCCAGGGCTCCCCAGCCACACTCCCACCCGCCAGGAGAATTTGGGCTTCCCCAGGGCCACATGCCGGCCGTGCCAGGACTGTCCCATGTCACCCAAGCCGGTGACACGCACACGTGCTGACACTCCACAGACATTTTTGGCTATAAATAGGCCTCCCCTGCGCACGGTGCTAGCTGAGCCCCGCTCCCTTCTTGGGAGCTGCCCCCCCTGCACCCCAAAACCACGAGACAGTGCCCCAAAAACACACGATAGCTATAAAATACTCCGTGGGGGGCCATGCTGGCACCCGGCAGGGTTTTCTGAGTCTCCTGTGCTTGCCACCGTCTTCCAGGGCACCCCAATCCCCTGGTTTGGGAGCTGGAGATTTATAAAGGGAAAAGCTGGGAAATCAGGCCTGGGGGAGCCCTGGGTTATTGGGGTGAGGGTAAGAATTCCCCCAGCCCAACACCTACCCTTGAGCATCCTCCTGGCACCGGGACAAGGGGGACCAAGGGCATGGCACCCCGAAACCCCTTCCCAGTAACCCTCCAGTTTGCCCAGTTGCTAAAAACTGGGGGATGAAGTGGGTTGGGTGATGTGTCCCACCGAGACCCTCAGGACTCGGCTTTTCCACCGTGTCCCAACAGTGCTGGGAGCACCAAGGACTAGTGTGGGGAGCCCTCCAGGGGTTGGCACCCCAGGAAAAGTGTCCCCAGGGTGTCCCCACTCTGTCCCCGGGCTGTCCACAGGGTGTCCCTAGAAAGTCACCGCCACTCGCCCGCCCCGTCCTTCCCGAGAGCAGCCCCGAGGGACGCGGGGTGACAGCAGACCCCCCGCCGCGGGCGAAAAGGGGGCTCAGGCTCCCCGGAGGGCTCTTCACCCTCGCCACCAAACTTTCTTCCGTGCCCCCCGTCCCCCCCCGGTACCGCGCCCGGTGTTCGGTGCCGCACCCCCCACCCGGTATCCCCGGGGCGTGCAGCGCCTGCCGGTGCCCCCCCCGCGTGTCCCCGGGGACCGGCGCCTCCCGCTGTCCCCCGGTCCCTCCCGTGCTCCCCGGAGCGGCGCATCCCGGTGCCGCGGGGTCTCACCTGCGCGGGGCGGCGGGCGGGCGAGCGGCGGCGGCGGCGGCGGGGCCGGTGCGGGAGCGGGGCGGGGGGAGCGGAGCCGCCCTGCACCGCGATATAAATAACATTATCTGGGCGCGCAGGGACATTCCTACGCGGAGCCGGCGGCGCTGCCCGGCCCCGATAGCCCCGCTCCCCCCGGGAGGGCCGGGCCGAGCCGACCGGGCGGGCGGGGACGGGGATGGGCGCAGGGACGGGGACGGGGACGGGCCGCCCGCCCCGCAATGCAGCACAGCGGCGCCCCCCGGCCGCCAGCGCCACCGGCACCGGCAGCAGCACCAGCAGCACCGACACCGGCAGCACCGGCATCGGCGGTACCACTGGCGGCAGCATCATTGACAGCAGCACCGGCGGCACCGGCACCTGCGGGCTGCGGAGAGGCGCAGCGCCCCGCCGACACCGGCGGGGGTCCCCGGCCACCCCCTCCGGCCAGCCCACGTGTCCCCCGCTGGCCCTGGATGCCCCCCAGCTAGTCCCAGGCACCCCTCAGCTAGCCCTAGGTGTTCTCCACCAGCCCTGTGAGTTCCCCAGCTCGTCCCAGGCACCCCCTAGTTAGACCTCTGCGTCCTCCAGCTCCTCCCGGGCACCCCTTAATTTGTCCTGGGTGACCCCCACCAGCTCTGGATGTCCCCCAACTAGTCCGTGGTGTCCTCCATCTAGCCCAGCAGTCCCCGGCTAGCCCTGGATGCCCCCCAACAAACCCAAGCCGCCCTACAATCACCCCTGGGTGTCCCCCACTATCCCTGGATGCCCCCCAGCTAGTCACAGGCACCCCACACCTGGCCCTGGGTGTTTCCCACTAATCCAGAGTGTCCCCCGGCCGACTTCCAACACCCCACAGTTGGCCCTGAATGTCCCCCAGTTAGTCTTGAGTGTCTCCCACTAGCCCTGGGTACCTCGCAGGTCTTCCCGGGGTCTCCCACTAGCCCTGGATAGCTCCCGGCTAATGCCAGGCAGCTCCCAGCTAGCCCTAGGTGCCCTTCGCTAGCCCCGGGTGCTCCCCAGGTCTCTCTAGGTGTCCTCCACCAGCCTTGGGTGCACCCAGGTAGCTCCAGGTGTCCCCCACTAGCCCTGGGTGCCCGACTATCCCCGATCCCCCCAGTTATTCCCGGTTGCCCCCAGCAGCCCCACGGCCCCTCAGGCCGCGCCCATTTATTCAAGCCACGCCCATCTCGCTTCAGGCCACGCCCACACCCAGCGCCTCGGCCCCGGCTCCGTCACTGAGCTCCGCCCCCCGGCGCAGGTCTCGCGACATTTGCAGGGGAGGGCGGTGCGAGATGTGCGGCGGCTGTGTGGGCACCGAGTACCCCGAGCGGGTGAGGGCGGGCAAGGGGGGCACCGGCACCGGCACCGACACCGGCACCGACACCGGCACCTATGCCGGTCCCGGTCCCGGTCCCGGTCCCGGTCCCGGTCCTAGTCCTAGCCTGTGCTCCCACCCTAGGGTACCACTTGCCTGGAGGGCGGATCTTTCCTCCTGAACTTCGTGGGGTGCGCGCAGTGCGGCCGCCGGGACTTCGTGCTGGTCAGCAACCGGGCTGAGGGCCTGCAGGACGGGGAGGAGATCGTCACCTATGACCGTGCGGTGGGGGACACCGGGGGGGTGAGGGCTCGGGGGGGCTTGAGGGGGTGGGGGAGCCTTTGGGGTCTTGAGGGTTGGGGGCCCTGAGGGGACCTTTGGGGTTTGGGGCTCTTGAGGGCGACATTTAGGGGATCCCTGAGGCATTCCTGGGGCTTAGGGTTCGCTGAAGGTTGGGGGTCTTGAGGGCTATGAGGGGTCGGGGGTCTGGGGGTGTTGAGTATTGGGGGAGACCTTGGGTCTTGAAGATCTTGAGGGATGCTGAAGGCTCTGGGGGAACTTTGGAGTCTGGAGCTTAGGCGATCTCGAGGGTTAGAGGGGGCTGGAGGGGACCCTTGGTTTTGAAGGCTGGGGGGCACAGGTCGAGGGCTGGGGCGTGATGGGGTGGGGGGCTCAGAGATCAAAGGAGGGGGAGGCCTAAAGGAGGATTAGTTTGAGTAGGGAAAATTTGGGGCCCTGATATTCGGGGGTGGTCACTGAGGGTGGGAATGGTGGATGCCCAGGGTGGAGGTCTCAGGTTTTAGAGGGAGTATCAGGGAGCTGCTGATGGGTATTAACGGGGGGTGAGTTGCTGTGGAAGGAATTTTGGGGGCTTGATGTTTTAAGGACAGGGGTATCTATGGCCTGGGAATGAGGGCAAGCATGGAGGATTGGGGCTTGTCCCAAGAGATTGGGACTGGGGGGATACCCCCGGCATGGTGTCCATGTCCTCTCACCCCACTGTCCCCTGCCCCACAGACCTGTGCAAGAACTGCCACCACCTGATCGCACGCCATGAGTACACCTTCAGTGTGGTGGATGACTACCAGGTTTGTCTCTTGTCCCCCAAAAGCCCTTCCCAACTCTGTCTCTGGAATTCCACACCCACCCTTCCACGGGCTGATTCCCACCTTCCCTGGGACAGAGCCTTGAAGGATTCAGAGCCCCATCCCTGTGTTCAGGGCTACCTGGAGTCCCCCCAGCACCAGTCCGTGCCTTGTGGGAGAAGCCCAGCTCACCTGGCATGGGAATATGGGTGATGGGAGGGGGCTGTGACCCCCATTCCTCATTCCTGGCACATCTCCTATGCAGCAAAGGGCTGGAAAAAGGGCTCAGGGGAGCCGGTGGGGCTGGAAATGAGATCCCCTGGCTCTGATTGCAATCGGGGATCAGGTACCAGATCTGGCTCAAGTTTCCCTGTAGGGGAGCAGGGCTGTGGCAGCTCCCCTTTTTCCAGCCCCCCCTTTTCCTTCCCCCAGGAATATACCATGCTGTGCCTGCTCTGTGGCCGTGCTGAGGATTCCATCAGCATCCTGCCTGATGACCCTCGCCAGATGACCCCGCTGTTCTGATCCCTATGTGTATCTCGGGATGAGCTTCCAGGAGCTCTGGGAGATCCTTGGATCCCTGGCACTGTATTTCTGGGGACCACACAGTCCCTGACATGATTTGCTCCTCCAAACTTCCAGCCTGGATGCAGGGAACACCCAACACCGGATGCTCCCATGTTTCTGGAGCCTTTTGGCTCTGACCCTGACTGCAAGGATGGGATGCAGTGCCACAGTCCAAGCTCCTGTGTGCTGAAGACATAAAGGGGTCCCCAAAACAGGATCCAAAGGGATTCCCACCCCATCCTGCCTAAGGAACCCTCGTATGTGGGGTAATAAATGTGACGTGTGACAGCTCGGTGGCACAGGCAGGAGTATTTTGGGAGTGGGCTTCACCCCCTGGAGTTGGTGAAGGGTGTTGGGGGCTGATGCAGGAGACTTTTTCCATCCCAGGAGCCTGTGGAATTCCTCCTTGGCCCTTCCCAGCACTGGAGAGTCCACTGCACTCTCCCAGTGCCTTCCTAAACCCTGCAGAGAAAGAACTTGGATAATTTTCCCTTCCCACGGAGTTGGTATGGGGTCACTTCGCCCTGCCCTGGTGCTTGGAACCTGGCCCTGCCCTGCTGGGAATTCCCTATTCCTGAGACGGGAAGGCTGGGTGTGGGAAATCACTGCCCTGGGGTGGGTGAAGTGTTGCTCTTGGCACCCGGCCCCAGCAACACCCATGGGGAACTGGGTGCAGCCAGCCTGGCACCCACCTATCCCTGAGCCTCCATTTCCTGGATCCAGCCTTTCTGGGCTGTGTCCTCCTTCCTGTTCCCCCCCAAGAGCCCCCAAAAACCACGTTTCCAAAAACCTCACGGATCCATTTACACTCCCAAAAACCACGTGGATCCAGGCACGCTCCCTGCGGCTCATTTATTGCTACCAGCCCACGCCACCCCGGTGGCTCCAACCCTCTGCCCCCATCAAGCCCCCTCCTTGTGGAGGTTTCAGAGGGGGCTGTCACTCTGCGGAGAGCTGGGGCCATCCTGGGGTGACATCAGAGCCAGGATTGCACCAGAGCCAGGATCACACTGGAGCTAGGATTACTTGGCCAGCTTGAGGAGACGCTGGATGTCGGGCTCCAGCTGGGCTGTGGGCACACGGGGGCTGTAGCGCCGGAACGGTTCCCCCTCAGGCCCCACCAGGAACTTCTCAAAATTCCAGGTGATATCGGAGCGCCGCACAGGGCTCCAGACGACAAAGCGGGGCTCGGCCATCAGGTGTGCAGGCTCGTCGGCCGGTGCGGGCAGGTGAGCCTTGAGGTAGGCGAACACGGGATGGGTGTCACTCCCGTTCACCTGGCACTTCTGGAACAGGGTGAAGTTGGGCTCGAAGCCACCCCCGGGCCGCACGTGCTTCAGGGTGTTGAGTATCTCCTCGTTGGTGCCGTTCTCCTGTGTCGGGGAAGGAGAAATCCAGAGCCCTGTGTTTCCCAGCTCCTCACCCCCTGCCTCCTGGCCCATAGGACTTACCTGGTATCCAAACTGGTTACAGGGGAAGCCCAGTACGACCAGCCGCCGGGGGTAGCGGGCTTGGAGCTGGTTGAGCTGGGTGTAATCCCGCACCGTGGTGCCTCAGAGTGAAGCCACGTTCTCGATCAGGACCACGCGGCCCCGGAAAACACCAAAATCCACTTTTTCCCCCTGCAAGGAGGTGGCGCTCAGGTCATAGAAGGACTTGGCGATGGGGACGGTCATGGCTGCAGGCGTGCGGCTGCTTGTGCCCTGTGCCCTGCGCCGCCTCTTAAGGGCTTCCTGGTGCTCACGTCATGGTCCAAAGGTCTCCAGGCCCCGCCGCGGCTCAGGAGAAACCTGAGCTGCCTGTCCCACCCATGGAAGGAGAAAGGTGGCATGGGGCCAAGGTGATGCTCTACCTGCCTCAATAATTCATGGCACGGCGCGCTGCGGCTGCTCATCCTGCTGCCTGCGGGATGTGGGATGCTCCCAGCCTGGCACAGCATGTTCCCGAGGGTTGGGAACGACGGTGAGAGTTGGGGAATAACGGGAGTCAGGGAATAACAGGAATCTGGGAGCTGGGGCTCTGTGGGGGAGAGGAGGAGGGGACAAGTGTCCCAGTATTCTTCCTTGCCTGGTGCTGCCATGGCATCACCTCTGGGGCTTCCTGTGCTGCCCATCCCAGTGCCCACCAGTCCTGGGGCCCACTGGTCCAAGTACCAGCTCCACCCTTGGGCCTATCTGCTATGGTGCCCACTGTTGTCACTGGGTGCCCATCCCAGTGCCTGGCAGCATCCTGGTGTCCACCTAGATCCCAGTAGGTTCCACTATCTTAGTGCCCACCATCATCCCAGTAACCACGCATCCCAGTCCGCCACCATTCCACTGCTGGCTCATCCCAGTGCCACCACCAAGTTTTCCAACCCTGTTCCCACAGCTGAGGCTGAGCTGGTAGCCCGGCAGGCCATTGTGGTGGCCATGGCACTCCATGGGCACCATGCCCCATGTCCCTGTGCCCAGCCTGGAAAGGGGACACCATGCTGGCAGCCCCAGATCACCCTCAATTATTGATCACCGCTCGAGTGTCCATGCCCGGGCTGTGCCTGCCACCATGGCATCCTGCCCACAGCCCCCCTGGAGCACACGGACCACCAGCCCCTCCAGCATCACCTTTATTCTGCAAACCACTGTGTAAAACCGGGGGTCCCACGGGCACAGGGTGGGCACACAGTGCCTGGACAGCCCCCACCCTACCCGTGAGCCAAGGAGGGCACAGGTGCCAGGATGGGGACCCCCCCTTGCCACGCTCCCTGTCCCTGGAACAGTGGGGAGTGTCCCGTGTCGCTCCCCACTCTGTGGGGGCTGCCTCAATCCTGCCCCTACCATGCCCCCTGACACAGCCTGGGGAGGAGGGGTCGGGGGGTCCCAGCCTTCAACACCAGCAGGTTTTGGGGGTGTCCTCGCTCCCCAGGGGCTGCTGCTCATCCTCCTCCAGCCGGGCCAGGGTGGGGGCGCGGGGCAGCCCCCGCAGCTCGTCCAGCTCCTTGCGGTGCGCCTGCAGCACCAGCTCCGTCAGCCGTGTGAAGGACTGTGGGAGAGGGGTGGGGTGAACCTGGGGGACACCTCCAGTAGCCCCTGACCTCTCCAGCCCCCCAGGCCAGCCCCAACCCACTCAGAACCCCCCAGTCCCCTCATACCTCCTTGATGTTGAGGTTGCTGCAGGCACTGGTCTCGTAGAAATCCATCCCGTATTCCCTGGCCAGCTGCAGCACCAGGGGTTTGACGGGGCCGGGGGGTAGCGTGATTTGGGGGGAGGGGGGATTCAATACCCCTGCCCCCCCTCACTGGAACGTGAACAGCCGGGCATGGACAGACAGGAGAGTTGCGGGGGAGGCTGGCATAGGGGCACACCTGGGTTGGGTGGTGGGTGCAGGGGGCCCTGGGAGGGGTGCTGGATGCTTTGGGGTTCAGAGGTCACTGGGAGGGATACTGGGAGGGGTTGAGGGTTGTTGGACACCCTGGGGTAGCACTGGGCAGTAAAGGGGTTTCCTGGATGCTCTGGAGCTGCAGGGGGAGATCAGTGGTCCCTGGATCCAAAATGCAGGAGCGTGGGGGGGGTCACTGGATACAGGTAGGGATGTTTGGGTGTCCCTGGATATGGGTAAGGCTGGAGGAAGGTTGTTGGGGTCCATGTGGAATGCAGGGGGGGCTTGTGGAGGGTTGGGCCATGCTGGGATTGTAGGGTGCACTGGGTGCTTTGGGGGTCAAGAGGTCCCAAGGGGGACACCAAGGAGGTCACTGTGTGCTTCAGGGGTACAGGAGACCATGCTGGAAGCGCAGGGAGAGGTTAGGGGTCTCTGAACATTTTGCAAGTGGGGAAGAGGGAGCTTTGGGGATGCACAGCCACTGCAGAGATGGAGGGGAAGAGGGTTCCTGGACACTGGGGGAGCTGGTTTTGGGCTGCCTGGGTACAGACTGCAAGAGGATGAGGGTTCCCTGGTCATGCCGGGAGGGACTGGGGAGGCTTGGGGGTCCCAGACAGAGGTAGGGCTGCAGGAGGGCTGTTGGGGTCCCGAGTGCAGAGGGGGCTCAGGGAGAGGCTGGCCATGCTGGGGGTGCAGGAGGGGTCCTGCCCCCTGGGGGCACACAGCAGCCCCCGCTCACCTGCAGCCCTTGCTCTTTGGGCACTTGCCTCTTGTGCTCCTCGTCCGCCTTGTTCCCGATGAGGATTTTCTGGACGCCATCGGGTGCGTACTGGGCAGGGGAACAGTGTAAGGACCCCCCCCCCACACGGCTGGGGAACCCCCAGACCTCCCCTCGTGAACCCCCACCTCATCCACGTCGCTGGCCCACTTCACGATGTGCTGGTAGGAGCGCTCACTGCTGATGTCGTACACCAGGAAAATGCCCTGCAGGGGATGGGGGGCGGCTGTGGATACCCCAAAATTGTGCCTCAGTTTCCCCTCTCCTGCATACCAGGACGGGGAGCCCCCATACCTGAGCCCGCCGGTAGTACTGCTTGGTGATGGTCTGGTACCGCTCCTGGCCAGCTGTGTCCCTGCCCAGCGACAGCAAGTCAGTGCCACCACCCATGGCATGAGCTTGGCAGGGCTCAGCCCTTACCTTGGCAGGGGCAGCAGGACTTGCACCCCCCGAAATTTCTTCCCTCTTGCCCCTGGGATCCAGTGCTGCCACTCACCAGATCTGTATCCGCACCTTGATCCCATCCACCTCGATGGTCTTCATCTTGAAGTCGACACCTGGGATTGGAATGGGGTGGGGTGTCCTGGTGTTTCCCTTTGCAGGTGATGCTGTCACTGGGAGCCTTCTGGTCCCCTCAGCCCTCCTGACCCACCCATGCTCCACCATGGCCTGGTGCTGGTCCCCACACCCAGTGCCAGGCCTTGCAGGAGGCCCCGGTGCCAGGTGCTGATCCGGGTGCTCCCAGTTCCCTGGTGCTGTGGCTGTCCAGTTCTCCCAGTTCCCCAGCGCTACGGCTTCTCGGTGCTGTGGCTGCCCAATGCTCTCAGTTCCCGGCTGCCTGCTGCTCCCAGTTCCCCTGTGCCGGAGGTGCCTGGTCCTCCCGGTTCTCCCATATCCAGGATTTCCTGGCTCCCTGATGCTCCCGGTTCCCTCGAGCCGCGGCATTCCAGAGCCCCCGGTTTCCCAGTTTCCCTATGCTGCAGCTTCCCGGTGGTCCCGGCTTGTGGATGCCCACAGTTTTACTGTTTCCCGATGCCCATTTCTTCCCGGTTCCCCGGTGCTGCGACTCCCGATGCTCCTGGTTCCCCCGCGCCCACAGTTTTCCCTTTCCCTGGTGCCCGGTTTTCCCGCTCTCTGGTTACCTGTTTCCCCATGTTCCTAGTGTTGCAGCTCTCCAGTGCCCACGGTTTTCCCGTGCCCACCACTCCCCGGTTCCCACGACTCCCTGGTGCCCTGGTTTCCCGTTTCCCCGATCCTGTGGTTTCCCGGCAGTTCCTCGGCAGCCCGGGTTTCCCCGATGCCTACGGTTTTCCTGTTCCCTGGGTTCCCGTTTCTCGGTTGCTGCATCTCCCAGTTCTCCAGTTCCCACGGTTTTCCCGCTCCCCGGTTGCCCATTTTCCCGTTTCCCCGGTGCTGCGGCTCCCCGGTACTCACGGTTTCCTGGTGCCCACGGCTCCCCAGTTCCCCGGTTTCCCTTTTCCCCGGTAATGCGGCTCCCAGTGCTCCCGGTTACCCGGTGCTGCGCCTCCCCATTGCTCCCGATTCCTTGATGCTCCCGGTTTCACGTTTCCCCGGTGCCGCGGCTCCCCGTTTCCCCGGTGCTCCCGGTTCTCTGGCTTCCCGTTTCCACGGTGCTGCGGCTCCCAGTCTTCCCGGCTGCCCGGTTCCCCGGGGCTCCCGTTTCCCCGGTGCTGCGCCTCCCCACTGCTCCCGCTTTCCCGATGCTCCCGGTTCCCCGTTTCCCCGCTCCCGCCGCCGCGGCCGCCGTGCGCTGCCGGTGCCGGTACCGATGGTGGAGATGTGGGCGGGGTGGAACTGGTTGTCGGTGAACCGGCAGAGCAGGCAGGTCTTGCCCACGCCCGAGTCCCCGAGCAGCAGCAACCGGAACAGCACGTCGTACTGCTTGGCCATGGCGGGCCCGGGCCGCCGCCGCCGCCGCCACACCGGGGCCGCTCCGGGGCCGCGAGCTGCGCCGCCGCCGCGCCGGGCCGGGCTGGCACCGGGGGATGCACCGGGGCGGGGCGGGGCGGCGGCGGCGGCGGCGGGAGGGGGCACCGGGAGGGGAAACGAGGGGGGCGACACCGGGGATGGACCGGGGGACGCACCGGGGAGCGGGGAGGGGACACCGGGGATGCACCGGGAGATGCTGTGGGGAATTGGGCGGCGACGCGGGGGATGGACTGGGAGGAGAGCTGGGGAGAACGGGGGGATGGAGCCAGGAATGCACCGTAGGATATGTTGGGGATGCTCTGGAAAACCGGAGGTGGGGGACAGGGGATGTACCAGGGGGAGCAGCGGGGACTCTGGGGGATCTGGGAGCACCAGGGATGTGCCCGGGATTGCTCTGGGGCCATTGGGAACGGGACAAAGGGGTGCAGCAGGGGACACTGCGGTGACACAGAGCTGCACCAGAGGAACTGCTGACACTTAGGAAGGATGGGATGGCGCCCAGCAGGACCTGGATGAAGGTGGGTTGTCCAGGTTGTCCTGTCCAGGGACAAGGTTCCCGTGGGAACTTGTGAGGGTAAACAAGGCCAAGGACAGGGCTGGCACGTGGGTCAGGACAACTCCCGAGATAAGTGCAGGATGCAGGTGATGGGATGGAGAGCAGCCCAGATGAGAGGAATCTGGGGGGATGAGAGGTTGGATATGACCTGACAAGGTGTGCTGGCAGCCCTGGAAAGCCACCCATGTCCTGGGCTGTGTCGCTGGCAGCATGGGCAACAGGTGAGGGGGGATTGTCCTCCTCTGTCCCACTCAAGTGAAACCCCGCATGGAGCACTGTGTCCAGCCCTGGGGTCCTTGTCACAGGAAGGACAGGGAGCTGCTGGAGCATGTCCAGAGGAGGCCACAGAAATCCTCCAAGGGCTAAGAACAGGCTGGGAGAGCTGAGAGTGCTCGGCATGGAGAAGAGAAGGCTCCAGTGAGAGTTAGAGCCCTTTCCAGTTCCTACAGGGGCTCCAAGAGAGGTGGAAAGGGACTTGGGATGAGGCCATGGAATGACAGGACAAGGGGGAATGTCTTCAAAGTGGAAAAGGGGAGGTGTCGATTGGATATTAGGAAGAAATTCTTTAAAGTGAGGGTGCTGAGGCACTGGAGTGGATTTCCCAGAGAAGCTGTGGCAGCCCCATCCTTGGAAGTGTCCAAGGCCAGGCTGGACAAGGCTTGGAGCAACCTGGTCTGGTGGAAGGTGTCTCTACTCACGGCATAGGGTGGCACTGGATGGGTTTTAAGGTTCTTATCAACCCAACCCGTGGGTTCTATGATGATGCAATAAATGACGTCACATCACGATGACGCAGCGGCCCCAGGATGGCTCCTCTGCGCACGCGCGTAAGGGTTGGGCGTGCCCAAGAACGAAGGGGTGTGGCCAGCCCCGGGAGGGGCGTGACCGTGTGTGGTGGGCGTGGCCAGGAGCGCGGCCGCGCGTCCCCTCCCGGCCGCCGTCGCCCGCTGCCCCCGCGGCCGCAGCATGGCGGGAGCGGCCCCCGGCTCCGGCGGGAGGCGGCGGCTGCGGGACGATGGGCTGCGGACCTGCACCTCCGCCGAGCAGGTGCCGGGGGGCTGCACTGGGGGGCGTGGGGTGCCGGGGCGGTGGGGTGTGGGGTGCCAGGCTGCCGTGCGGCTGGGCTTTGGGGTGCCAGGGAATGGGGTTTAGGGTGCCGGGCTGTGTTGGGGCTGGGCTTTGGGGTGCCAGGGAATGGGGTTTAGGGTGCCGGGCTGTGCTGGGGCTGGGCTTTGGGCTGCTCTGGGACGGGGCTCAGGAGTGCCATGGGATTGAATGATCCCGATCCCGGTATCCCCACGCAACTACTGTCCCCACACCCCCTGTGACAACAGCCCAGCAGTGACCAGTGTTTTGGGGGCACGGCTGTGCTGCTGCCCGCCAGCCACGGCAGCTTCCGCGGGACACGTTCCCCAGCAGCAGCTGGGGGAGAGTGAGGAGTTCTGGGACAGCCAGACTCTCCCCTCTGTCCCTCTATCCTGACCCAGCCCCTGGCAGCTCCCCTGGGTGCTGGGACGGGGTAAAAAGTGACTCCGGGTTTCCCAATCCGTGGGGTTCTTCTTGCTCAATTGTGCCCTGGCAGGACACAGTGCCATGAATGCAGGTCCCCGTGCAGCCCCTCCTCACCCCTGAGGCTGATCCCGGGGTATTTCCTTGAGGATTACCGTGGCTTAGAGTGTCCAAGTCCCCAGTTATCCCAGCATGAGCAGGAGGAGCATGTTTTCTATGACAGTCTTGCGCTGAACCAAACTCAAGCTGGATTTGTGAAGCAGCACAGGATGGTGCTGGATTCTGGCATAATTTGGGGAACAAAGCTCCTGGGAATTCTTACTTTGGTTTTACTGAGTGAGACAGGGCTGTGAAACACATAAACCCCTGGGATGGGGCAGAAGTTGCAGGGCTTAGTGGGAATCATGTTTGGGATGTGTGGAGCCTCTTCCCAGAGCTCACCATAGTCTTTATTCCCATTTTTCCTGACAAGTCCAAAGTGGAGGACATCGTGCAGGAGGTCTATGATGCCTACAAGACAAACCATCACTCCTCACAGTGAGTATCAAAACTCCCAATAACCATAAATAACTCCCATTCCAAAAGACCCATTGACCCCAGTGGGTGCTGCAGAAGGATTCTGCCCCTCCTGCCTCTGTCCCCCTGCTTTTTCAGGCCACCCTGCCTGCTCATCCTGTTCTCTCTGTATTCCAGGTACGTCCTGCAGCGAGAGAAGCACTTCCATTACCTGAAGAGGGGTCTCCGGCAGCTCACTGAAGCCTATGAGGTACCGGGAATGCCGGATGTGCCACCTGGAGCCACTGCCTGGGGGATCCCCTCGCCCTGGGGCTGTCACCAGGGCTGTTTGTTGCCCGGGGTTTGCAAGCCCCAGGGTGGACCCACACTCATCCCAGTGATGCTCTCGGGGCTCTCCTGGCTGTCTCCTCACTCCTGCCTGCTCCTGCCGCGTCCAGTGCCATTCCCTGACTGTCCCCTCTGTTCCTGCAGTGTCTGGATGCCAGCCGCCCCTGGCTCTGCTACTGGATCCTGCACAGCCTGGAGCTGCTGGATGAGCCCATTCCCGATTCGGTGGCCTCTGAGTGAGTGGGGAGAGCTGGGGGGACCCCGCCATGGCCACTGTCGCTGCTGGCCACCCGCGTGACTCCGGAGGTGCCACCTCCCGCTGTCCCCAGAGAAAAGGAGTGCTTTGTCTCCCTGCCACCGTCAATGCCGCCCATTCTTCCGGCGGCTTCCTCGTGACGACGGAGACGGGAGGGTGACACCCCCGGCTTCGACCTCGGGGGGATTCACGAGGCTGGGAGGGGATGCATCGCCCCAGCGGGGTGACACAGGTGGCGCTGAGCCCCTTCCCCACCTTCCCGCAGTGTCTGCCAATTCCTGAAGCGGTGCCAGAGCCCCCAGGGTGGATTTGGGGGTGGTCCCGGCCAGCACCCCCACCTCGCCCCCACCTACGCCGCCGTCAACGCGCTCTGCATCATCGGCACCGAGGAGGCCTTCGGTGTCATCGACAGGTCTGGGGGCCGGGAGGAGCTGGGTGGGAACTGGGCTGCGTGTCCCCCCTCTCACAGCCCCTGGCTCCTGCAGGAAGAAGCTCTTGGAATACCTGTACTCGCTGAAGCAGCCGGATGGCTCCTTCCTCATGCACGTGGGTGGAGAGGTGGATGTCAGGTGAGTGAGGGCTGCGTGGGGAGGCTGTTTTGGAGGGAGGGCCTGGGCATTTTGGGGAGCCAGTGCTGGAAGCAGATGCTGTGGTGGGGAGCTGGTGCCATTCTGGGGATTTGGTGCTGGGAGCTGGTGATGTTTGGGAGCCAGTATCATTTTGGGGAGCTGGTGCTATGGTGGGAGCCACTGCTAATTTGGGGTACAGTTTTGGGCAATCAGTGCTACTTTTGGGGAGCAAATGTTGGGAGCTAGTGTCATTCTGAGGAGCCAGTGCCATGGCAGGGTGCAGTTTTGGGGACCCAGTTGTGTTTTGGGGAGCTGATGGTGTTTTGGGGAGTGGCTGGTGCCACACTGGAGTACCAGTGCTGTTCGGGGGAGCTGGTACTGTGGTGGGGAGCCAGTGCCATGGGGAGGTGTAGTTTTGGGGAGCCAATGCTGTTTTGGGGTGCTGGTGCCATGGCAGGGGACCAGTGACACGAGCTACTGCCATGGCAGGGCGCTGTTGCAGGGAGCCAGTGCTGGATCAGGGACTTTGTGCCATTTTGGGGAGCCAGTGTAATTTTAGGGAGCTGATGCCACTTTGGGGTTCCAGTGCCACATCCCTGAGCACCTGTCTCCTGAATCTCTGGGCACCCTTTTCCCACAGGAGCGCCTACTGCGCCGCCTCAGTGGCCTCACTGACCAACATCCTGACACCTGCACTCTTTGCTGGGACGGCCGAGTGGATTGCCAGGTGAGATCTGGGGACAGGTGAGGGACAGGGGATGACATTCCTGGCATCCCTGCCATCCTGACCCTGCTCCCACAGGTGCCAGAACTGGGAGGGTGGGATCGGCGGCGTGCCAGGCATGGAGGCCCATGGCGGCTACACTTTCTGCGGCGTGGCCGCGCTGGTCATCCTCAAGCAGGAACATCTGCTGAACCTCCGGAGCCTGCTGGTGAGTGACCCCTCTCTGGGATACCGGGGCTCTCATCCTGCTGGGGAGCTTTGGTCCCACACTGGTTCCCATTGCCCCGCAGCACTGGGTGACTGGGCGGCAGATGCGCTTTGAGGGCGGATTCCAGGGCCGCTGCAACAAGCTGGTGGATGGGTGCTACTCCTTTTGGCAAGCTGGACTCCTGCCCCTGCTCCATCGGGCACTCCATGCCAGGGGTGAGTTGCCACAGCCTTCCTCTGTCCCCAGAATGGCATCTGGAGGGATTTGACACCTTTTGTGGTGTTTCTCCTCTGGGTTTCCCTTCCAGGAGATCCAGCGCTGAGCATGGCACACTGGATGTTCGACCAGCTGGCACTGCAGGAATACATTCTCCTGTGCTGCCAGTGCCCAGCCGGTGGGCTGCTGGATAAGCCAGGAAAGTGAGTGCGGGGGGAAACACAGGGCTGCCTGGCACCAGGGATGCCCAGATGCCCCCTCAGCATCCCTCAGTATCTCTTTGCATGCAGATCCCGGGATTTCTACCACACCTGCTACTGCCTGAGTGGGTTGGCCATTGCACAGCACTTTGGAAGTGGAGATCTCCACAATGAAGTGGTCCTGGGTATCCCTGAGAATTGCCTGGTAAGTGCTAGGCATTGCTGGGGAGGGCAGGGATGAGCTTCCAGCGCTCCACAGCACTGGAAAAGGCAGATCCAATAGCAGTGAAAAGAGTTGGGGTTCAGCCTGGAGAAGAGAAGGCTTCAGGGAGAACTTAGAGCTGCTTCAAGGGCCTAAAGAGCTTCAAGGGAGCTGGAGTCAGGCTTTGGGCAAGGGCTTGGAGTGACAGGACAAGGGGGAAGGGCTCCAAACTGGAAAGGGGAATTTTAGATGGGATATGGGGAATTTTAGATGGGAAATTCTTCCCTGTGAGGGTGCTGAGGCCTTGGCACAGGCTGCCCAGAGAAGCTGTGGCTGCCCCATCTCTAGAAGTGTCCAAAGCCAGGTTGGACCAGGCTTGGAGCAACCTGGGATGGTAGAGATTCCCTATGTGCAGTGGGTTGGACTAGGTGATCCTTAAGGTGCTTTCCCACCCAAACCATTCCAGGACTCCGTGATTAACATCCTCCATCCCTCTCTCTCCCACAGCAGGCCACGCACCCTGTCTACAACATTGCCCCGGAGAAGGTGGCGAGGGCGGTGATGCACTTCCTGCAGTATCCCGTGCCCAGCCTGGATCCAGCATCCGCTGCCCAGTAGGGGGGTCCTGCTGCTGGCTCGGGGTGCCGAGCCCCGGGAGCAAGCGGCACGGCACAGCCCATCCCATCCCATCCCCACGGCGGCCTGGCCAGGCAGAGCACGGTGCTCAGGGTGCTAGCAATACCAAAATCCAGCCTGCTCCAGGCCGGGTGTCCTGCTGCCATCCTGGCTGGAGCCCAGGTGGGACACGGGCTCTGGCAGAGCTTTTTGGCATCAATAAACCAGAAGTCACACCCGCCGTGTGCTGGTGGCCCCGGGGATGCGGGGCAGGAAGTGATGCCACGTCTGGATCCGGTGGCACCAACTTCCCCCATTCCAAGAACACATGGTAACCACGGGGGAGGATAAAATAAGTGGAATTTTGGCTTTTTTTGTTTATTATTTATAGTCTTATAGTAAAGGGAAGCCTTAACTTGCAAGACAACTCTGGGCAGTATGTACAACATACCTTAGATCCATGGAATGGCATCAAAATGGGGGGAAAAGGGGCACCTACGGGGCAGGGACGGGTCACTGGAGTTTGGAAAATGCCACGGAGATTGGGAAGGGTCAAGGGAGGGAAGGAAGAGGAGTGGGGAAGGAGCCCCCAAGCCTGGCTCTGTGCTCCGCCGACTCAGGCAGGTGGAGTTGCACACGGAGAAAATAAATAGGGAGATCCCCCCCCAGTGCTTGCTCCTTTTTTGGGGGGGGCTGCCTGGCTCCTCCCCGTTCTGGACTGCACTGGTCCCCGGGTATAAATAGAAATGCTCCTATAAAACCAGGAGGGAAGGGGAGGGGGGTGGCTAGCGGAGGGGAGTTGGCGGGGGAGTCTCCCTGACCCCCCCAAGTCTTTCTGCTCGGCCTGGCCGGCTCCCCCCGGGGCCGGCGCGGTGGGAGCAGGGAAGGGGCCGGGGAGGGCTGGGAAGCTGCAGTCCAAGAGCTTCTAGGAGCGGAGGGAGCGAGTCCTGCCGTGGGCCGGGGGGCGGCGGAGGGGCCTAACTGGCCTCCATGCGCAGCTTCTTCCTGTTCTGCGGCTCGTCGGGCTCCGAGTCGGAGCTGGAGTCGGAGCCACCGTCGAAGGCGGAGATGGCACTGCCCTTGGGGTTGGTGTAGAGGCTGTTGTCCGCGGGATAGCTGGCCTGGAGCTGGGCGCTGGCTCGGGCCTTCTCCAGCGCACGCACTGTGAGGGACAGCACTGTGTCACCCCTGGGCCTGGCCCTGCCTGCAGCCCACCTCCTGACAGGCCCCAGCTCCCACAGGATCCCAAACTTCCGGACCCCAGATCCTGCCAGACCCCAGCTCCCACTGAATTCTGCACCCTGCCAAACTCTGGTCCTGCCAGACCTCAGCTTCCACCAGATCCCAACTCCCAGTGGATATTGGCTTCCACCACATCCTGGATGATGATGGATCATATCTCCTGCCAACCCCAGCTCCCACTGGATCTTAGATCCCAAATTCTACTGGACGCCAGATCCTGGCTCCCAAAGCCTGCCAGGCCCCAGCTCCTGGATCTCAGGCCCTGCCAGACCTCATCTCCAGCCAGATCTCAGCTACCACCTTGCTGCTCCAGCAGCGCATTCTGCCGCTTGAGGTCGTCGATGTCCTGCTGGTGTGTGTGGTTTTTCCGGCGCATGTACTGGATGTACTCTGTGGCTTTGTCCAGGATTTGGGCCCGGGATGCCTGTTGCAATAGTGGGAAAAGCCAGAGGCAAGATAAAGACCTAGTCCAGGGGGGAAAACTGGAATTTTACCTGCCTCATCCCACCCTGGCTCTGGTCCTCACTGGGGACTCCCGTGGCACAAGAGAGCCTTGTGATTGTCCCAAATTGAGAAGCCTGGACCACAGGTGGGTGCTGTCCGTGCCCCCAGCACGCTCCATAAACTCACCTTCTCTCCTTGGAGCGAGGGCACAGAGTCCCGCAGGCTGTGGAAGCTATCCTTGATGTGGTCCCTGCGCTTGCGCTCCAGCGCGTTGTGATGAGCCCGTTTGTCGGCCTGGGATGGGGGGGATAGGGGTGGCACCGGGAGGAGGCCACCACCTGCACCCCCAAAATTCCCTCTGGGAATCGCTGTGGGAGCTCAGCTGAGCCTCCAGGGCGGCTCCGTGGCTGTGACACCTCCGGCTGGGCCGCTAGGGCGTGGGAAGGAGGCGGCTCCCGGTGCTTTCGGTTTCCCCAGCTTCCTGCTGCCGGGGCAGCTCCGGGCCCCGGGGCCGGGGGTACAGCACTTTGCCCCTGGAACACGGTCACCTCCTCCCCATGTCACCTCCTCCCCTGCCCCCCCAACCAACCAGGCACAACCGCCCCATGCCCTCTGTCCACCCCTGGTATTGTTCCTCCTGTGTCCCCCCAAACGCAGCCCAACCCCCCCAAATTACTCGGCCCCGCACGTAACGCCCCCCGACACCCCCGCTTTACCCCAGAAAGCCTCCCACTCCTCCTTCCCTAAAGAGCCTCGGATCCTCTTTCACACAACCCCAAGCTCCACTGGTGTCCCCCCCTCATAAGACCCCCAGCCCCACAGGACACCCCCAAACCCAGCTGCCCCCCCAAAAGACATGACTCCATGGATCCCCTTCTGTGTCACAGCCCCCAACCCAAACAAGACCACCAAGCCCAGAGGTGTCGCCTCCCCAAGCCCAAACCTCCTCCTCAAAAGCCCCCCAGCCCTACTGGTGTCCCCCCATTCCAAGAATCCCATCCCCACAGGACACCTCCCAAGCCCAGGTTTCTCCCTCAAGACCCCCATCCCCACAGATCCCTTTCCATGTCACAGCCCCCCCAGAAGACCCCAGCCCCAAAGGTGTGTTCCCCTTAAGCAGACCCCCAACCCCACTGGTGCCCCCGTCAGTACCTCCAACCCCACTGATGTCCCCCCAACACCCCGATCCCCACAGGACACGCCCAACACCCCCCTCTCCCCCAGGATCCCCATTCCCCCAGCCCCCTTCCATGTCACCCCCTCCCCAAATCCCGCCCCCCTCACACCCCCGCCCACGTGCTCCCGATCCCGGGGGCGCCGCGGGGCAGCCCCCAGCGACCTACCGCGGACTGAAACCTCGGCTGCTCCTCCTGAGGAGCCCCGACCCAGGCGAGGAGGAAGAGGAAGAAGATGGTGGGGGGGGGCGCCGCCATATGAAGGAAGAACACACACAAACCAAACATTACCCCATTCCCAGAGCTCCTAAGGTAGGGAAGAGCCACGGGGGGTTATCCCAGGGATTGTCCTGGGGCTGGGGGCCCAACTCACGTCGCTCTCCACCTCGATGTCATCGTTGTCGCTCATCGCTCCCGCCCGGGTGAAGCCGCGGGCCGGGCCGCGCCGCCACAACAACAGCCCGCACCGCGCATGCGCGGAAGTCGGGGGGGGGCAATGATGGCGCCGGGCGACGCGAACGGTTGCGGGAGTTGTGGTTTGAGTGGGGAGATGGAGGCACCTTCCACGTGGCGGGGACTACAACTCCCGGCGTGCATCGCGCGGGGCAGCGCGTGGCACGCCGGGAGCTGTAGTCTCCGCTTCGGGGAGGGGACGGTGAGGGTGCGCGGCCGGAGGATGGAGGAGGTGAGGGCCAAGGGCACGAAGGGAGGGGGTTTATTGAAGGAAAATGGGGATGGGATAGGTCGGGAAGGCTGCGGGACCGGCCTGGGGTGCTGCAGGCTGAGCTTGAAGGGCTCCGTGACGACCCAGGAGGGGCTGCAGGGTCTGCCTGGGGCGCATGTGGGTCTGGTCTGGAGGGCTCTGGGATCCAGAGGGGGTCAATCTGCCTGGGGGCTCCAGGGTAGCCCCGCGGGGTCTGGATGCTAATGGCTAATAGGGGAGGGCTTGGGGTCTGCCTGGGGTCTGCAGGACATTGTGGGGGGCTGCAAGCCTTGCTAGAGGGTTTGTGCATCTGCCCAGGGGTCTATGGGCCTCACCTGGGGGTAGGGGGGATTTGGCCAAATTTGAGGGAGCTGTGGGTCTGCCTGGGGGGCGTGAGCCTTGTATGAGGGGCTGTGGATTTGTGTGTGGGGGCTGGCATGGGGGCCTGCAGGTCTGACCTGAGCAACTACATCATAATTTGAGGGGCTATGGGCCTGCCTGGGGGCTGTACCACAATTTGGGTGCTGTAGATCAATCTGGAGGCTCTGGACCTGACCTAGGGGATCCATGGGCTGGTGTGGGGGTCTGTCAGGCAATGTGGGTGGATTTGGGCTGCCTGGGGGCTTTAGGCTTAGCTCAGGGGGCTGCAAGCCTGACCTGAGGGGGTTTGCAGAATTTTGGGCCCACCCAGGGGGAGCTGTAGAACCCCCTCAGGTACCAAGAGCAGGATGGGGCCCAGAACAGGCTGTCTCTATCCCAGCAGCTCCCTGTCC